>NW_024094411.1:0-9309 GCF_014356525.2 Nilaparvata lugens
CCTCCTTCTCTTCTCCTTCTTTTCCTTCTTATTCTCCTTCTTTTTCTTCTCCTTCTTTTCCTTCTTATTCTTCTCCTCCTCCTTCTCCTCCACTCTCTCTTCTTCTTCTCCCCCTCTTCCTTCTCCTCCTCCTCTGTCTTCTTCTTATACTTCTTCTCTTCCTCTCTTAGTCCATCTTTCTACTTTTTCTACTTCCTCTCTTCTTCTTCTTCTTCTTTTTTCCTTCTACATCTCAGGCTTTATTCTTTTCCTTCTACTTTTCTTTCTTCATTTTCTTCTTTTCCTCCCATTTCCTCTTCTTCTCATTTCTCATCTACTACTCCTTTTCCTCCATCCCCAGTATTTCTCCTTTTCATCCTCCGTCTTCTTCTACACTGCTTATCCTTTCCTTTCTCAACTCTTCTAATCTCAAAACAATATTTTCCTTCTCGCTCCCACCTTCCAATCCATATTCACCACTATTACCCATCCTTTTCCAACACTCGGAAAATCCTTCATCGCCGCTTCCTCCCATCCTTATCCAACACATGGGAAATCCGTTATCACCACTTTTTCTATCCTTCTCCATCACTTGGAAAATGCCAGTTTGACAGCAACAAGATTGCATGCATTTTATTGTAGAAACTGAAAGTGAGCTAGTAAGGTATGAAGGTAGGGAACCTGATTTTTATTGTAGAACTGAAAACATGAGGATGGAAAACCTGATGGAATGTCAGAAAAAGATGAGAAAAATGCTGGAATAAAGTTGTGCATTTTTTGCTATGCTTCCGTTTCTAGCAGCTTGGACATGAAACGGTTTAAAATAGGACGAAAAACGTTTATTCCGCAGTGACCTCGTTTGGGGGGGAAGTTTTAGTTTTCTATTTAGAGAGAATGAAATGAATATTGTGATGTATTTGATAGATTAAATTCTCGGGTTATTCTCCAATTTTCTTCTAGATAAATTCGAACATTCTACTGTCCATGTATAATCTATCCGTACTTTATAATAATAAATTGAAATGTGGATTGACCCAGTAAAGTAATTAGAATATTGTACAGTATTTGATTCTTTATCCATTTATTCATTATACATTAAATACATTATCATATGATAGGGAGAGGAGAAATAAGGTTACCTTGTGCTATTCCTCTCCCAAATTTAGATAACACATAGTCCGAAATAGGTTAAGTCTTGATTGACTGAACTCTCAGATTACTAGTAGTTCTGTGAACAGTAGACCTCACAGTAAGTGACATTGACCTGTTGTTATGTTTTCTCAAAAATTAATAAATAATTTATCAATTACAAATGTCTAGAAAAAATCCTAAATAAACATAGAGCTTTCTGTCCTATATCGTACCGTGACGTGTCGTCCCGGAATGTGAGTGTGAGCGCTGTTATCAGGTCTGGCTGCAACTGTCTACAACGTTGATGGAAAGATCAATCATAGAGAAACAATAGCGTAAGTGGCATCCCATGGTATAGGGGCGTTTATGTTGCAACTTTTACTGTTATCTCAAGCGATTACTGTTGATTATTGTCGATTTTTACTGTTTTGTTGAGTGGAGAGTGTATGAACGGCACAATATGAGAGACTACCAGTGTCACACAGCTCCACGGTAAAGAATACATGAACTGTAGCTTGAGATAACAGTAGAAGTTGAGACATAAACGCCCTATACCATGGGATATCTACTTAACTTATTGTTACTCTATGATACAACTTTCAAGATGTTCGATGTTTTTGAACGGGTAGTATTATAGTCCACTAGACAGCTGATTTATGATAATACTAATTCTATAGTCTGATTTTTACGGTAATATTGGCTTTTGAAGGAGGCTCCTTTTTCCTTTTATATATCCTTGAAATGCAAAATTCCAAAAACCTTGTATATACGTCGACGCGCATTTAAAAAGGAACATACCTGTCAAATTTCATGAAAATCTATTACCGCGTTTCGCCGTAAATGCGCAACATAAAACATATAAACATTTAAACATTAAGAAGATGCCAAACCGTCGACTTGAATCTTAGACCTCACTTCGCTCGGTCAAAAATGATAGGGAGAGGAAAATAAGGTACCTTGTGCTATACCTCTCCCAAATTTAGTAAGGTTACACATAATCAAAAATAGGTTAAGTCTTGATTGACTAACTCTCGGATTATTAAGATTATTCTCGACTTCCCCTTCTAGATTCATTCGTACATTCAACTGCAACATAATCCGTATATTCAGAATAACTGAAATATTAAGTAACTGTCCTTTGGTATTAATGTTACTGTAATTGTAATTGAACAAACATCGAGTTGAGTAATATGTAAATCCACAGAAAATATTCTATATTATCATAGAGAAACAATAGCAAAGCACAATCCATCGCAACTTTTACTGTTATCTCACCGATTTTTTATAATTCTCTCCCGTGAAGCTATGTGACACTGTAGTCTCTCATATTGTGCCGTACAATACACTCTCACCCCAACCAAACAGTTAAATTTGACAATAATGAACAGTAATCGGCTTGAGATAACAGTAAAAGTTGCGACATAACGCCCTATACCATGGGATATCTACTTACGCTTTTGTTTTTCTATGATATTAGTAGACCCCTTCAATCAAATGTATCATGAATTGATATGAAAGTATTACGCGAACCAAGATATCATAAGAGTTAAAGGTTTGCTAATTCTTACTTCTGGTAATCTCGTATCAACACACATATTTTTTAAAGGTATATATAGAAAGGTATAATTTTTAAAAGGTATCAATAATAGAAACCACAAATCTTCCTAACCAACAAAACATTTCCGGTCAGCAAGCACTGTTGAAATGATCGTGAGACTGTCAAAAATACTACAGTCACTAAGTAAAAGTTTTTGATTATTACTTAAATATTTGACTAATGTCGTGTGAAAAACATAGAAAAAGAGTGTACATTTTTTTATTGTGAAAATGTTGAAAATGATCGCGAGACGGTCGAAAATACTACAGTTAAGTAAAAGTTTCGATTATTTACTTGAATATTTGACTGCATGTCGTGTGAAAAACAGAAAAAAATTTACATATTTTTTATTGAATTAACTGAAGCCCCTCTTCCGTTTTAAGGCATAACTAGTTTAGTAATGATACAGTTTCCTAAATACAAGTAGTATCGAAATTAATCGATTAGATTATTCAGATTGAAATTCACTTTATTTAATCAGGATAAAAATAGTGTAGTATATATAATTAGTTCTAGCTATGATATTGAAAAGTAATGCCAAATTGTAATCACATCTCAGAAAGCAATCAAATTAGACTAAATCTATTATTAATTGAAGTCATACATTTGATGAAATCTAAAGTAAAACAATTATTACTGACAATATGACATGACTGGCTTAAGTTCCCAAGTAGATGTGCTTGGATTAAGAATTCATTCAATTGAAATCATCTTTCTTGGACAAGAGATGAGGGTAGGAAGAAAAAATATCTTGTTTTGAAAAGCATAGAATCGAAGCAGAACATTTTATTACTCATTCCATTAACTTTCTCCGACATAGGCGTGTAGTTTAACAACACAAGTCTCACATATGACATGACTTCAAACTAACTGCTTGAGTAATATATGCTTTTAGTTCAAAATCTGTGTGGCGCACTCACACACTTCCTTGCGTGAAAATTTATCACCTGACGATAGTATTCCCGCGCATCTCAAGTCCACTATTCCAAGAACTGAGCCAGTGGTAACAGACTATAACGCTAGAGGACACACGAGGTCTGCTATCTCTTCATAGTGAATTATTTAATAGAATCAACAGTTGCCAACAATTTGAAATATAATAACATTTTCTCGAGTTTCGAGCTTATTTTCAATTTTAGGTGGAATGTTACTGAACATTAGTTGTAGAGATTTCCATGCTCAATCTTTTCCAATTGAAATTTTTTGTTTGAATGTATCTGAAGCCTGATAATTGAAAATCTAAATCAAACTTTGCATAGATGGTGCAGTGCTCCTGGATTTTTACTGATATGGGACTTGTAGCAGTTGATAGAGCTTATCAATGACTTTGTAGGTATGAATTTGATCAAATCGTTGGAGCCGTTTTCGAGAAAATCGCGAAAAAAACCCTGTTTTTGACAACATTTTCGCCATTTTTGCCGCCATCTTGAATTGCATTTGACCGAAATTGTTCGTGTCGGATCCTTATAGTGTAAGGACTCAAGTTCCAATTTCAAGTAATTCCGTTGATGGGAGATGAGATATCGTGTACACAGACGTAAATACACTCATACACATCCCACACACAACCACACACACCAAACACACACACACCCACACACACACACACACACACACACACCACACACACACCACACACACACACACACACAACCACAGACCAATACCCAAAACCACTTTTTCGGACTCAGGGACCTTGAAACGTATAGAAATGTAGAAATTGGGGTACTTTAATTTTTTTCGGAAAGCAATACTTTCCTTTCTAGGGCAAGGAAAGTAGAAATGCTTTAGTTCAAATATTATAGTTCAACAATGTATTCATTCAGAGTAATGTTTTTCAAACATGAGAGTAAAGAAAGAATATTCTGTTCGATTTTAAAACACAGAATAGTCAGCTGATTAAAAGTGAATTTACTTTTAATCAGCTGATGCCAAGCTTTTTATATCTGTATCTTACCGTTTCTGTAAAATACAGATATAGTCAGCTGATTAGAAGTGATTGCTCATGTTCGCGGCGCGTATATCTGTACAAACCTCAAGGACTAGTAGTTCTGTGAACAGTAGACCTCGCGCAGTTATAACGACGTCCAAAACCATAAGCACATCCACACTGATATACTAACTATTTATTTGATCAGATCATGATTAAACAAGATTAAATTATCATATAACGCTTTCCGGAATTTAGCGCAAGAAAACCAGAAGACATCTAGGCGCCCAGACGAGCTGTTATAAGTTCTTTGCATCCTATTTAATAGTGCATAAAATTGCATTCAATGAGGCATGCAATGAGGCATGCAATTATAGTCTACACAGCTGCTAATTTTTTACCAGTTACATTAAGATATTGAATTGCATGCGTCATGGCATACAATTATAGTCAACTCGACAGCTGATTTTTTATGATGAATAATTCTATAGTCTGATTTTCACTCCAATATTGACGTATGAAGGAGGCCCCTTTTTCCTTTTATATTATCCTTGAAATGCAAAATTCCAAAAACCTTGTATATACGTCGATGCGCAATTTAAAAAGGAACATACCTGTCAAATTTCATGAAAATCTATTACCGCGTTTCGCCGTAAATGCGCAACATAAAAACATATAACATTTAAACATACAATATTCAAACATTAAGAGAAATGCCAAACCGTCGACTTGAATCTTAGACCTCACTTCGCTCGGTCAATTAAGGTCAAGGATAGTACATAGGTTTATCAGCTACCCTCTATAGAAGGCAGTGGCAAGGCAGATAATCAGCAACCCTGTTCTACTGTCTTTCTCCACTATCATTATAACGTGAACCTAACTATAGTATTACATACTGTCCTTGGAATAGAAAAAAAATAAAAATTTCAGTACCCTTTTTGAATTATTTAATCACAACATGTTTCAACATTGATGTCATTTTAAAGTGATAGTTCAAAAAGGGTACAGAGATTTTTATTTCTCTTTCTATCTTTATTACAAGTAGCCCTATACAGAAAAGAGATAAATACTGTCCTTGGGTTCAGAGTCTCTTTGATGTGGTTACTACTTCGAACTCCAGCTTGTAATTGGGAATTATTTTTCAGGGTTGTTTTGATGAGGTAGAAAGGTACAAGGCCAGATGTGAGTAAGGTCATATGCGAGGGTAGTGTATGCAAGAGTTTCAGGTCCTATTAATTTTGTGACCTCAACTTTGTGAAGCAAAATAGCAGTGAAGTGGAATATAAAAAATCTGGTGTGGCGCACTCACACAACTTTCCTTGCCGTTATGAAAATTGATCACCTGACGCTAGTGTTCCCGCGCATCTCAAGTCTACTATTCAAATATTTGAGCCAGCTGGTGACAGGGCAATAACGCTGGAGACACACATGTGGTCTGCTATCTCTTCATAGTGAATGATTTAATAGAATCAACATTAATTTGCAATTGAATGATCACATTTTCTCGAATTTAAAGCTTCTTTTCAATTTTAGGTGAAAATGTTACTAAACATTAATTGTAGAGATTTTCATGCTCAATCTACTCCACTTGAATTTCTTCGCTTCAATTGTATCTGAAGCCTGATAATTGGGAATCTATCTGCATTGATGGGGCGGAGCTCCTGAAATTTTTACAGACATGGGACGTGTGGCAGTTGATAGAGCTTATCGACTATTTTAGGTATGAATTTGATCAAAATCGTTGGAGCCGTTTCCGAGAAAATCACGAAAAACCATGTTTTTGACAACATTTTCGCCATTTTAGCCACCATCTTGAATTGCATTTGATCGAAATTGTTCGTGTCGGATCCTTATAGTGAAAGGACCTTAAGTTCCAAATTTCAAGTCATTCCGTTAATTGGGAGATGAGATATCGTGTACACAGACGCACATACACACACACCACACACACACACGCACACACACACACCACACACCACACACACACACACACACACACACACACACACACACCACACACACACACACACACACACACACACACACACACACATACAGACCAATACCCAAAAACCACTTTTTTGGACTCATGGGACCTTGAAACGTATAGCAATTTAGAAATTTGGGTACCTTAATTTTTTTCGGAAAGCAATACTTTCCTTACCTATAGTAATAGGGTAAGGAAAGTAAAATGTTTACATATAATGGGCCATATGAATAAAGTTGAGCATTTGCTTATACTTCTGAAATATGGAGCATTTGCTTCATTTTCTATGAATAAACGTGAGCAAAACCTTTTGCTCATGCTCATCAAAAAAATAGTTGAGCATTTGCTCAAAAGTGAAAGCTTATACTCAAAATTGTATGAATAAAATAGAGCATTTGCTCAACGTTTGAAGCAAATGCTTCAAAAAAGGTGAGTCTAGTCTAGAGCAGCCTATCGCCTTTTGCTCATAGTAAAATGAGGAAGAGGAAACTATATCAGATACGATCACAACCATTAGTTGAAAACTATAAAACTCTTTTTAGATTCAACCATGATATATTTATATATCACCATTATTCCTACAAAAGAATAAATACAAAAGATAGCTAGCTACCTGATATAAAGATAGCCATTACAAAATAGGAAATAGGCATTTAAGAAAATAAGAGTGTGGACGATTATAAGAAGGCTATTAATATCATAAGAATATGCTGAAGATTATTATAGAGATGGCATTTTTTCACGCTATTATTTCAAAATTCTAAATTCAACTAACCTAAAACTCAATTCATAAATAGAAAACAGAGCAGACGACGCAAACACAAGCGGTGCACCCTACTTGCATATTTAGCGCTTCCGTGAGCTATAAAAACAAAGTAAGGATACAAAAGCGAATCAGCTGATGAAAAATCTTTAAAAAACGTGAGCATTTGTTCCAGAGTTCAGGAGCATAAGGTAAAGCTTATTGATATAAAAATGAGCAAATAATGCTTTTGCTTCTACCTTTTGCTCATGAGCAAAACTTAATCTCCATGCTCTTGCTCATGAGCATTTGCTCTGGTTTATTAATATGGCCAATGCTCTATCAATAGAACAACACAGAAAATAATTTGATACCTTAAAGGTATGTCACATGCATATTCTTATAGCAAGTCACATTCCAGATCCAACCTTGAGAATAAGAATTCCCAAACAAAAACCGCAGATTCTGGGGTTTATCCTCTTCTTTCCTCCTTTTGATCCTCCTCCTCTTCCTCTTATTTTCCTCTATCTCCTTCTCATCCTCATTCTTCCCTTCTACATCTACCACTTGTACCTTCCTCCTATTCATAGGTAGTGTAAAGCCTATTGAATAGAAAGATTGTCGCATTCCTTTCCTACAAAAAAGGAAGAGAAGGGAAGCGAGTCTCCATTGATATTCTGTCCTCTTCAGAGTGTGCCTGCCTATCGGATTTCAACTAGTCGATGACGCGTTTTCAAAAGTGTCTCCACCTGACCAAAGATATGAGTGAAAGGGATACGCCAACACCAAAAAGTGTACACTGTTGTAGAAGGCTTCAAAAGTTGTGAAGATGGAAAAATTCGTATCTGCACCTCTTTCCTCTGCCTATGATGGTCTGTGAGAAAGAGATTATGGAATGTAATATTCTGTATTCACGGTTACGATATCAGAGAAAGAAATATAAGGCCAACGGAAAAATTCATACTAGAAGTTCTGTGAACAATAGACCTCGCGCAGTTATAAACCGCAGCCCACTCTTATACTGTCCATCAGAGTAAATCCTGTCCGTATGTCGTGTCGGCGAGATATCGATGTAAAAACGGCTAATGGCTGTTGGAGTTGGTGTATCAAAAATGCTAACATCAAAAGCTTATCTCCTTCAAGACATACTGGCAACAGGACAGCCCGAGTTCAAAGCAGAGAAAGTTCGAGAGACAATACTATGTTATTTTAGTTATTAATTTATTGCATGCAATCAATAGTTTCATTTAATAGTGCATAACTACTGCATTCAATGAGGCAGGCAATTTATAGTCTACACCGCAGCTGATTTTTTACCAAGTTACATTGAGATATTGAATTGCATGCGTCATGGCAAGCATTTTATAATCCACTCGACAGCTGATTTATGATGAATAATTCTATAGTCTGATTTTTACTCTAATATTGGCGTATGAAGGAGGCTCCTTTTTCTTTTATATTATCTTGAAATGCAAAATTTCCAAAAACCTTGTATATACGTCGACGCGCAATTAAAAAAGGAGCCTGTCAAATTTCAAGAAAATCTATTACCGCGTTTCGCCGTAAATGCGCAACATAAACAACATATAAACTTTGAACATTCAAACATTAAACATTAAGAGAAATGCCAAACGTCGACTTGAATCTTAGACCTCACTTCGCTCGGTCAATAAGTGTGTAACGGCCGACATTAGGAGATAGTATATCAGAATAAAGCTCAAAAGTTGGTACTTTGTATTAATCAAGAGTATGTAATCGTCTTTGATAGTGAATATAGAAAATTCATAATGTGATTTGAAGCCTAGTTATGTAAATAAAACTACATTCATTTTTATCAATTCCGTAGTCAAGGGTGTTCGAGAACATTTTTTGGTAATTTTTCACTTCAATTAGAAATTTAAATCCAGATTACAATTTAATGAGAGAACCGTTCATTGAAGTGC
>NW_024094412.1:0-9973 GCF_014356525.2 Nilaparvata lugens
GTGGGGTGTACAAACTTGAATGTGTGATTGTAATGCTTGTTATGTGGGTCAAACTTGTGAAAGTTCCAAAAGTAGAATTAAAGAACACATCAGAGATTGGAATAAAGAAAATGGGGGATCTAACTTTGCAGAACATTATTTGATAACAAATAATCACAAGTTCACAGTTGAGGAGAATGTTGAGTTTCTGCATGTTAATAACAAAGGCAGATCTTTGAATATTCTAGAGGCTTTAGAAATAACAAGAGTAATTAAGGAAAATTCCCAGTATAGTTTAAATGACCAGATTCATTTCAACCAATACAACACTACGAATTTAGTTTTATCATAAAATTGTAAGCATACATTAGTCAATAGTTTTTCCATTCACATATTTGTTTTATTATCTTTTACTTGTTTTCTTGGTTCTTATTTTGTACTGAAAGTAAATTTTGTTATCATGGCGAGTCTGTTGCTTAAGACGCCATTTTGTGACACCGTTGAGTGGGAGGAGACTGTCCAGCTGGGCCAATGGCAGGCGTTCATGCCCTTGACCAATAGCAGTACTCGCCTACTAGTATAAATTCTGCTGCTCTTGTATTTAGTTTCAAATAATCAGAGATTATAACAATGGTGATTATAACAACTATTTGTAACAATGGTGTTACAATCGGAACCGGTCTTTCTAAGTATCAATAAATCTGTGGTTTTTGACAATTTCTTAGTATTTTTATTCAATATGAAAAATTAACACAATATTAACTTCTCAACTACACAAATGAAATAATTAATTGAAATATTTATCTATACTTATAAATTATATTGAAAAATATTTTCTTGCATAGTAAAAAATTAAATGATTATTTTGAAAGAGAATGGACAGTTAATATTACATCAATAAACCTGTATCATCTACCGTCTATAGAAGGCATTGACAAGACAGAGGATCGGCAACGTTGTTCTCCCATCTTTCTCCACTGCCATTATAAAGTGGACCTCACTCTAGATGAGATTGGATTATAGATTTATTTAAGTTTTCTCTGAAACACTCTATCAATTATTTACATCAACTAAAAAACTGATACCCTATTAATATTAAGCGTGCAATTTCTGTATTTATATTTCTGGTTATTTAAGTTTAACAGATCTCGAAAACGGCTATAACGATTTTCACGAAAATTGGAACATAGTAGGTTTATGATATAAAGATTCGATTGCACTAGGTCTCATCCTTGATGAAACTCGCTGAACGACATTAAAAGGATAATTCATCCTTGGCTGAAACAGCTGTGGATAGTAAAAAAGTGAGTGAGCGAGTGAGTATGTGAAAAATCAAAATATCGCATCCCCGAAATTCATAGGATTACATATAGCCAGCTGTGAAATATGGACACGATCATTTTAGAGAATTGTGTTCTGTTTATCAATAAAATAAAAAAATCTGGTGTGGCGCACTCACACAACTTTCCTCGCCGTTATGAAAATTGATCACCTGACGCTAGTGTTCTGTCGCATTCCAAGACTACTATTCAAAGATGTGAGACAGCTGGTGATAGGACAATAACGCTGGTGACACACGAGGTCTGCTATCTCTTCATAGTGAATGATTTAATAGAATCAACTGTAGTTGCCAACAGTTTGGAATTGAATAATCTTATTTTCTCGAATTTTCGAGCTCATTTTAAATTTTTGGTGAAAATGCTACTGAACATCAATTATTGTAGAGATTTTTATGCTCAATCTTTTCCACTTGAAATTTTTTGTTTAAATTGTATCTGAAGCCTGATAATTGAGAATCTAAAATCAAACTTTGCATTGATGGGGCGGAGCTCCTGTAATTTTTACAGATATGGGACTTGTGAGAGTTGATAGAGCTATCCAATGACTTTTCTAGGTATGAATTTGATCAAAATCTTTGGAGCCGTATCCGAGAAAATCGCGAAAAACCCTGTTTTTGACAACATTTTAGCCGCCATCTTGGATTTCATTTGATCGAAATTGTTCGTGTCGGATCCTTATAGTCTAAGGACCTTAAGTTTCAAATTCCAAGTCATTCCGTTAACTGGGAGATGAGATATCGTGTACACAGACGTACATACACTCATACACACACACACACACACACACACACACACACACACACAACACACACACACATACACACACACACAGACCAATACCCAAAAACCACTTTTTTGAACTCAGGGGACCTTGGAACGTATAGAAATTTAGAAATTGCGGTACCTTAAATTTTTCGGAAAGCAATACTTTCCTTACCTATGGTAATAGGTCAAGGAAAGTAATATCACATCCCCGAAATTCATTGGATGACATATATAGCCAGCTGTGAAATATGGACACGATCATTTTAGAGAATTGTGTTCTGTTTATCAATAAAAAAAATAACGAGCTAAGCTCGGTGCCTCGATATTATTGATTGATCGACTAAACAAATAAACTCTAGGAGTGGATAATCATTTTCAACTGAAAAAATTACAGTTTCTCAACAAGAATCACTCAATTTTCCAGGCAGTGGTTGTAGAGACCATAAGTTACCTCCTCGACAATCCATCATAATGCTGAGTACAGTGGATAAAAAAAGGGGAAACCTCAAAATCTCTCCCCAACAATTCAGAAAAGATTGATGGCTTAGAAAAATAAATCAGATGTGACATGGCGTCTCTTATCATCATTAATATTCACGGGAGCAGATGCAGCCCTACACCACTATTCCTACCCCTATATTTTTACCACCATACCCAACACTATATCTATATTTATATCAGTATCCCCAACATATATCTATATTTCTACACTTTATCCAACACTATCCTATTATTCCTATATTTCTACCCCATTCCCAGATATCAACCATATCTATATTTCTACCACTAAACCCAACACTATCCTTATATTCCCACCCCATTACCAGAAAATCAGCCATATCTATATTTCTACCACTATATACCCACTATCCTTATATTCCACCCCATCCCAAACATCAACCATATGCTTCTACCCCCATTCATAGGACACCCTACCGCTCTCGAAATTTTCCATTCATTTTTTTTTGTCAAACGACTCTCAGCTTTTGATAAAGATCAAACTATTCACCAGTTCGGAACCTCACTCTCATAGCTACGCATTCGTCTTGAGATCGAGAGAGTTGGAATTGTGAGAGATTCAATATTTTCGGATATCCATGAAGGGTAGAATGTTTCTTCAATCAAGTTCCAGATTAGAAATATCGGAGTGAATTATCATTGACTGAGCGAAGTGAGGTCTAAGATCAAGTCGACGGTTTTGCATTAAATTTATCTTTACGTTATATGTTTAAAATGTTTACTTTTGCACAGTTACTGCGAAACGCAGCAATAGATTTTCATGAAATTTGACAGGTATGTTCTTTTCGAATTTCGCGTCGACGTATACATAGGTTTTTGAAAATTTTGCATTTAAGGATGATACAAAAGGAAAAGGAGTTTCCTTCGAACACCAATATTACCGTAAAAACCTTACTATAGACAAATATTCATCATAAATCAGCTGTCTAGAATCTATAATACTACCGTTCAAAAACATCGAACATTCTTAAAAAATGTATATTTTCCTCAAAGTAGGGTTCCATGTGGTTTATTACTTACAGAGTTGGTATGCAACTCCTAAAATTCACCCGATTTGCCAGAGAGGATATTTTTAAATACAAAGATTTGAAAAAAGTTAATGAAGTTCCACTTCGAAGAGGACATCGCAAGCTAAGGGAGACTTACCAAGATTATGGGAATGCCTTTGACAGGGTTGAGGAATCAAGAAAATGCGGACGAAGCTAATGGATCGCCCTCTACCGACAATGATGTTGCCACCACATGATAGATACTACAAATTGGTGCTATGGTCTGGTTAGTGTTATCAAAAATTGTACAAACGAGTCTTAAGATACCTACACTACTTCATTGAGTAACAAATAGTTGGTAATTCTGTTGAAGATTTCATCCAAAAGAGGTGGAGAAAATATTGATTTATCAATTTTTATAATATTAAATATGCATTATTTATGTAAATTTTACATAAATCACTTCTGTTTAGTCTTCCTTATCAATGATGGTAGCTAGTCTTTGATACTGCAATTGTACTGATGATTATTTTAAATTATCATGCGGATGCTCTAATAACATCAAATCAAATAATAGAAGTTTATAAGAAATCAAGGTAACATTTGAAAAAAAGATAATATAAAAATAAATTAATTTCTATAACAGTTTTTTTCTAGTAAAATTGAGATATGTTGTATATTGAATAACTTAATGAGTTCTATGTTGCATTCATTTTCTGGGACTAAAGACGAATGCGGCTATTTACAATATGAGCCTGTGTCTCTCCACATATACATACATTGTGATTGTCATGACTCTCCATCTCACCATACTACCATGATTATGTTGTGTCTGAAATGGATATAAGATTAGATCATCTATCATGATTTATGACAGTTGATTAAATGAAATACGAGAGAATTTGTGTTGTAACTCTGTAAGTTCATATTTACGCTCAACAGGCTGTTCTTAGACCCGATCTCAACTTTACGGGCTTCTCGGACGCGCTGAATTTATTTCGTGAGTCTTCATGATGCATGGCCTCTTATGGGGATCGTCTATTACGCTCGTATAGTCTACCCCATGAGAGAGAATGCATCCGAAAACTCAGCTCGTCCGTATAGTCGGGGTTTTGTTATCACCAAAATATATTCTAAAAATGATTGACAATCTCATCCTTCCTCTTCGAATATTATAATATAACCACACCACTAGGATCAATTGGCAGTTTTTGTCAAAAAATTATTCATAATTTTTTTTCTCATATAAATTTTAGATTTTTCAACTCAATCAAATTCATTTTTTGATGATTTTTTATCTTGATCAAATTCATTTTTTGTTATAAATGAATCTGCTTTTCTAATTACAATCCAACTACCTATGTGAAATTGAAATTATTAACACGGCGTAGTTTATAGTAACTTGCTGCTTACAGACTAAGTGCCGGTTGCATAACAGCAGGTTAAATTTTAACCGTGATTAATTCCACGAGAACCGATCTGAGAAGCAGTCTTTTCAAAAGCGCCTTCTTTGATTTGTTCTTGTAAAATAATTCACGGTTAAAATTTAACATGATTTTGTGCAACCGGCACTAAGTATATTCATTTTTTATCATTCCCACATGAGCCTTGAGCTTGTGTGTGGGAAATGTTAATTCATTGATAAGAATAAAATGAAAACTTATTTTTATCCTGGAAAATCATAGAAAACCTCTTCTGTAGCTTTTCAGAATCAATAGCATTTATAGAAATAAATTAATATTTTACTTGATATTAAAATTTTCCACTCCACATTAAGTTTATTATGGTTTAGAGAAGAAATTTATGACTATCACTACATACGGTTAAATACTCATGTAGATTAATTATATTGGATTTCATCCACATCGCAATCAAAACTATTGACCATTAATATATTTAAAGGCGATTGTATTTTTAATTGTTGGTAGATTGTGTGAAAAATAGTTATCAGATTAAAAATTAAAAAATATATATTTGAATTCGAGTTTTAGGTTCTTATAATTTGTGTAATGTTGAATATGCAATATGATTAAATTTTTTCTATCATAGTTGATCGATGGGAATTTATTGTGTGGCTTCTTTTTAATGGGTGACTAGAAATAATTGTTTGTGCAATGTGTTCACTGGAAAGGACAGCTCAAAAGCTGTTGTAAACGAATTTAAAATAGACTATATATAATTAAAAAATATATTTGCTTCTGTAAAAATGATAAAATCTTGTTTTCTACCAATTTGTGATTTAATAAAGTTTCAAGTTTAATTTATTTAAGGTTCATAGCTAACAGTTTTTAGGGTGTTTTCAAGATGATAGCTGATTAGCATACAACTTGATCAAGAAAAAAAATCGAAGTATCCTTTAAAAAAAGAAATACTCACATGTTACAACATTGATGTCATTTTCAAGTGATTCTGGAAATGACATCAATTGAAACATGTGAGTAAATTTAATAAAAGGTACTTAGATTTTTTTTATTTCTTGATAACTAATTAAGAGTAGCCCTAACAAAAAAGTTAGTATAATACCTATCAATGTAATAAGATTTCCTTCTTATAAATTGGTCTTTCATAGATGTGCCTAAATCTATATATTTAATACAGAAAACTTTGTAGTATGGAGTGCAGTCGTTTGGAAGTATTTGTGTTGAAATTTAAAAATGTATTAGATTTCAATTTTAAAATTTTTTCTTATTGTAAACCAATATTTACTATTACAGTTATTTATTATTTTTACTATTTACTGAATATTGTGAACCAATATTTAGGTTAATCGTTCTTTACTTGTATTTTTTTTTAATATCTTATCAGAATGGTTGTTGTTTTAAGATAGTATTCTAAGTATAACGAGATTTCATATTATGTAAAAAATTGTTTAATTAATAGAAACGCAACAATAATATTGCCAAAGACAATTACATCTACGCTTTGATTAAAGTCTATGTAAGATGTGAATTAGCTTGAAAATTCGTCAGTGGAATTTCCGTATTTGTTTTTTTCCAATAATCAATAATGAATCACGGAGTTGAAGACTGTTAGCTTGAAAATTCGTCAGTGGAATTACCGTATTTTTTTCAATAATCAATAATGAATTACAGAGTTGAAGATTGATAGAAGCGAAATAACAGATAATCATGAACATAAATGATATTCATCCGTCAAAACTTGTCAATTTTTTATGTTTTATTATGTTCAATCTATCTCTAATTTGCAATTCGCTCTTAAATACTGTATTGTTATATACTAAATTGATGAATAGTTCTAAATAATTATTAGACCATTCCATTGAAATATCATAAAAATAATGATACCTATAAGTTAACACTTTTACTATCTTTGAATTGAAAGAAAGGAGAAAAAAGTTTCTTGAAAAATTTGAAAATGTTCCACAGATATTAATCTTAAGAAATGAAATTTAGAATTGGCAGCATTTATATTATATTTTAATAGACTCAACATCTCATTTATTAATCTATTCTTTTAACTTGCTCTTAAAAATGTTGTAAATTAAAATCTAATTTTAATGTTTTGATATAGCCTTTCAACTCATTCTATGGCATTTTAAACCATTCATTATTATAACTATTGATAATAGTTATAAATTTGAAAGAAAAATAGCACAAGGACAACCTTATTATCCAATGTTATTACATTAGTGTTATTTGCATTGTTAATAAATAAATGAGATAATATTACTGTATTCTGTAATTCTGATAGCATGATCGAATCTAATTTGGGTTGTAGTTCTTATTGATGTGAATAGATTTTTCTAAATTTATACCGTAACTATTCTTACATTTATCTGAATCTAGCAAATTTCCTCCTTCCTTTTTATTTTGGGTCAATTCACTTTATTTAATCAATAGTAAATTTTTTATGCTTGGAATTTTTACTATAATAATATAATCTTTTATGAGTAAATTAAAATTTATAAAGTTTTTCATTCATCATGACTAGATAATTTGCTGCAATATGTTTGTAATCGTTCAAAAAATGTATATTATTTGTTCACTGTAATGTATATCCATGATAACGATTGGTCCATTTTTCAGTACTTTATTTTGCTTAAACCACTACCCATGACAATTTTTTCATCTAATGATATATTATATGATTATTCGTGTTTTAGCTTTAATTTATTAATGTTTTATCAAGTTAATGATTTAGGATTGTTGGTTCTTTTTTTTTAATTTGTACATTTGTGTTGGTTTTACATTGAGTTTTATCAAAATACTATTTTGGATTATCAAATAATAAAATTATTTATTTTATTAACTGCTTTGAAAATTATTTTTTCATTCACCAGTAATTATTTTACTTTTGGAGATCAGTAATATTGATTTTTTAATGGAATTGCTTTAATATTTTGACTTCATAAGTGGAGATCGTCCATATTGACTGAATTTGTCTTTGAGATTTTATTTTTTGCTTCTTTCTAAAGAATGAAAAAGTGTAAAGCTGCGTTTACACCAAAGTTATTAACAAAATGTATATTTTTACATCCTTATAGATTCTATTAGATTGAACATAACTTATCATACACATGATGTGCGTATGTGTTTGTCAAGCTCCATTTAATCTAATAGAATCTATAAGGACGGAAAAATAAACATTTCGTTAATAATTTAATCTTTATATAGATTCTATTAGATTGAACATAACTTATCATACACACATGATGAACATATATGTGTTTGGCAAGTTCCGTTCAAACTAATATAATGTATAAGGATTAAGTTATTAACATTTTGTTGATAACTTTTTGGTGTAAACGCAGCTTAACAGGTGTGATGAATACAATCAACAATCCATTTTCAAAAATTAACTGATACAGTAAAATCTAAATACAGTGAATACTAAAACTTATTCAGTTTACCTAGCTCTTGTATCTGAAACACACAGGGACATTATTGGCGGCAACCAGCTGCCATGGGAAGGTGGAAGTATTGAAAATATCCAGAGTCAAAACTCACATTTACATGGCATGTTATCGTGACACAGTGGACGCTTAGGCTAGGCACACACCAGTTAGTCAAGACAAGATATTATCAGACACGTTTAGTCACAAAACTTCACATTGTTACTTATGACGCAACTCACACTGATTAGTCATTGCAATTAGACATGTCTTCATAAACAACTATGTGAAGTATTGTGACTGAACGTGTCTAATCATGTCTTGTCTTAACCAACTGGTGTGCGCCTAGCCTTAGTTGACGGGACTATAGGCCCCGTGTATAGACTGCTTAAAGGAGAAAAAACTTCACCTATAAGCCGGAGGTTCTACAGAAAGTTAATTATACCAAAATTATAACTGAGAAGTCATTGTTATCAGTTTGTCTTGGTTAGCTACTAAAGTTGCCCTTTATTATTATTGCAACTTATGTCAAGAATTTAAATCAATCTTCAAGATAAAAGAAAAAGGGCCAGTTGAATTTTAACCGTGATTAATTTCACAAGAACCAATCAGAGAAGACTTTTTGAAAAGACGGCTTCTCTGATTGGTTCCCGTGGAATTAATCATGATTAACATTTAACCGGCACAATGACTAGCTTGCACGTAAGTCTATTAAATTTAATAGAGTTCAACCGCTGATTGAAGACATCATCCGATTCTTTCATTTGTTCTCGAGGCATTCAACCTTCATTTGATCACTGTTATTTAATAGACGTACAAGGGAATATGAATGAATATAAATTCTCATTCATCATCAATTTAAAGTTTTTCACTCAGGCGATTCATCAAAGAATATTCATGGGAGAGGAATCAACTAAAACAATATTTTGTTTTAATTTTAATTGAAATAAATATAGTTTGGTATACAGTAGTTAGAGTTTGGTATAGTATCAGTCTTCAAACTAGATTTTCAATACAAATGTTAGTTGTAAATCTGCATATAGCCAACAATCACCTCGAGGAATCTAAAAATTATTAAGTTTGTTATCAGACATTGGTAGTCGAAAACTAAGTAAAATGGCTATCATTTTTTGAGCATTTTCTTGTGGAAAACTGACTACTTATTTCTCTGCCAAAACTTAATGCTGCCGCATAAAGCAACAACCGCTGAACTGGCTCCAACCACGCCCAAAATGGTGTTCAGCTGAGACATGACAAATGTTTTCAAATGGTAGCAGAGGTCGGGAACTGTTTGCTTGTAGGACTCGCGCTGCTATCAGGAGATACTTGTGGATGAGAATACTGCGTGAGGTCTACTGTTCACAGAACTACTAGTATCATCTACTCTGAAGATAGGATTAATCACACTATAGAATTTTATTCATAGTCATCAGCTGACGAGTGGTTACATAGATGTTCTGAGAAAGCCGTGTCATTTCTATAAGGTCTATAGTTTTAATCAGATACTTTGAAGAGTTATGCATCTTCAA
>NW_024094413.1:0-10061 GCF_014356525.2 Nilaparvata lugens
GTGGATGAGAATACTGCGTGAGGTCTACTGTTCACAGAACTACTAGTATCATCTACTCTGAAGATAGGATTAATCACACTATAGAATTTTATTCATAGTCATCAGCTGACGAGTGGTTACATAGATGTTCTGAGAAAGCCGTGTCATTTCTATAAGGTCTATAGTTTTAATCAGATACTTTGAAGAGTTATGCATCTTCAAGGTCTTTGGTTTTAATATTTTGTTTTGCAGTCATGGTATTATTATTGCGTGCCCATCATTATCAATATCCTCACATTTGAAAAAAAAACTAATTTGATAGGTGATTGAAAATAATGATGAAGAAATTATAATATTTTTTATTGTAAAGAAATAATTTTCATCAGATGGAAAGATTATCACGGAACTGGATGAATTATATCATATGGAATACAAATTCAAACGTGAACTGAATTTGTTAACATTTCAAACAGGTGACATCAAATACTTGTGGATGAGAAAACTGCGTGAGGTCTACTCTTCACAGAACTACTAGTACAATACTTTTGTTTTTTAATTTCACTTGTTTTACATTGTGTGAGTTTATTTGACGTGCAATATAACAATCATACACTTTTCAATATTTTTATTACATTCTATCAGATAACCCGTGTTCCGCAAAGGTCTGATTAAAAACTTGACAACCTGAAAGCTTTACGTAATGAAATCTTGAAGAATTTAAAATAGGTCTTCAACTGTCCTTGATAAAATGGGAATCTATATGCAAAATTTCAAGTTAATCAGTTGAGTAGTTGAGACGTGAATTTCCTGAATTTCCTATCCCCTACATGTATGAGCCAATTCTTTCCTTTATTAGATATTATAGATGATATTTTTGACACTTTACATTCTCTATTATTTCCAGAGAGGAGTATATTTTAAGGGTTGTGTGTCAGAAAGGACCCAGAGTCCTAACTCCGCCTTTAATGATGACAAAATTTTTTATTTAATTTAATTAAATCTTCATGCATCACTTTTTCTATCGTTTTCTCCTCTCTGTCTCATCTTCCTCAATTTCTTTTTCACTTTATTTTCTTTTTCCCATCAGGATAAACGAACCGGAATCAATCTAACTCCCAAGTTTGGTCAGACTTTCTTGGTCATTCCTTTTCCAGACAGATTCCTGCTTCCTTATTTTCTCTCGTTGCTTCTTCTTCTTCAGCCTCAAATCTTCTTCTTCTTCTCATACTCCTCCTCCTCCTCCTCTTCCTCTCTTTCTCCTGCCCTCGTCTGACTTTCTCTCTCTTTTACTTCTTCCTCTTCTTTTCTTCTTCATCCCCTCTCCACAACATTCTTCTTCTTCTTCTCCTTTATTCTGCTTCTTCTCCTCTCCACAACATTTTTCTCCTCCTCCTTCTTCTTTATTTCTGCTTCTTCTCCTCTCCACAACATTCTTCTTCTTCTCCTTTATTCTGCTTCTTCTCCTCTCCACAACATTTTTCTACTCCTTCTTCTTTATTTCTGCTTCTTCTCCTCTCCACAACATTCTCCCTTCTTCTTCCTCTTCTTTTTCATCTTGTTCTTCTTCTTGCCCCTTCACTTCTCATTCTCCTCCTTCTTCTTCTCAAGCTCCTCCTCCTCCTTCTTCTTCTCCTCCTTCTTAGTCTTGTTCTCCTCCTGTATTCCTGTCCTCCTTCTTGTCCTCCTGTTCTTCTTCCTTCACCTCATCGCACTTCAACTCATCTTCCCTTCTTCTTCTTCTTCTTCTTCTTCTTCTTCTTCTTCTTCTTCTTCTCTTCTTCTTCTTCTTCTTCTTCTTCTTCTTCTTCTTCTTCTTCTTCTCTCTTCTCTTCTTCTTCTTCTCTTCTTCTTCTTCTTCTTCTTTCTTCTTCTTCTTCTTCTTCTTCTCTTCTTCTCTTCTTCTTCTCTTCTTCTTCTTCTTCTTCTTTCTTCTTCTTCTTCTTCTTCTTCTTCTTTCTCGTATGTGTTTTCTCTTTTCTTCGCTGTCTTGAAGAGTCTATTTCTGGGCTCATTATCATTAACATGGTGAGTGCTGCTTTTTCTAGAAAATTCTATTTGCGGCTCCATTGCCATTTTCGTAGAATGTGTGAATTGAGAGACACAGAGTGGGGATGAGATAGAGAGAGTGCGAGTGTGTGTGTGTGTGTGAGGGAGGAAGTGAGTGAATGAGAGAGAGAGAGCGAGTGAGGGAGTGAGTGAGGAAGCTAAAGATGGACTAGTTTCAGAGCAGGTAGTGAGTCATGTGGATTGTCAATGGAATAATTCAGAAAGGAAAATTTTACTTGCCCAGTAATTTTATGAAACATTTGCAATTAACGTGTGCTCCGCAAGGGTCAATATGAAAACTTGACCTTCTGAAATCTTGAAGAATTATAAATAGGCCTACAACCTTCCTCGGTAAATTAGAACTCTATTTATGCAAAATTTCAAGTCAATCAGTTGAGTAGTTTAGACGTGATGATGCGTCGTTCGTGAATTTCCTATCCCGTTCTTGTATAAGCCAATTCTTTCCTTTATTATATTATAGACTAGTACCCGCGTTTGAAGCGCTTTCGGATTTTTTACTTTCCTTGCCCTATTACCATAGGTAAGGAAAGTATTGCTTTCCGAAAAAAATTAAGGTACCCCAATTTCTAAATTTCTATACGTTTCAAGGTCCCCTGAGTCCAAAAAACTAGTTTTTGGGTATTGGTCTGTGTGTGTGTGTTGTGTGGTGTGTGTGTGTGTGTGTGTGTGTATATGAGTGTATGTGCGTCTGTGTACACGATATCTCATCTCCCAATTAACGGAATGACTTGAAATTTGGAACTTAAGATCCTTTTACTATAAGGATCCGACTCGAACAATTTCGATCAAATGCAATTCAAGATGGCGGCTAAAATGGCGAAAATGTTGTCAAAAACAGGGCTTTTCGTGATTTTCTCGGAAACGGCTCCACGATTTTGATCAAATTCATACCTAAAATAGTCATCGATAAGCTCTATCAACTGCCACAAGTCCCATATCTGTAAAAATTTCAGGAGCTCCGTCCCATCAATGCAGATAGATTCCCAATTATCAGGCTTCAGATACAATTGAAACAAAAAAAAATCAAGTGGTGTAGATTGAGCATGAAAATCTCTACCATTAATGTTCAGTAACATTTCAACTAAAAATGAAAATAAGCTTTAAATTCGAGAAATGTGATTATTCAATTGCAAATTATTGTTGAGTCTATTAAATCATTCACTATGAAGAGATAAGGAAAGTTGTGTGAGTGCGCACACCAGATTTTTTTGATTACGTATTGATTGCTTCAAACGTTCAACCATACACTTGAATAAATCACTCTATTTCTCCCAAAATATTCCAAACTCAATTCAGAAAATATTCAATATCCTGAATTATTTATTGCTTTAGAGATCACGACCACTGTTCAGTATTTATCATTCCAAACTATTTATTACTTACAAGAAACAACTATTTATTCTTATTGGAAACAACTATTCAATATTCCTCTGTATTTATTGCATTCAAAATGGCAGTTGCCAATCTATTACCCGTCTAGCTTCATAAAATGAGGAAAATATAGAAAATAACAGCCGCATTTTTCTAGGCAAGGAAAACGAGTTGGCCACATAAATATTGATGAATTTCTGTGTGAAAAGTTCCATTCAAATCTATAGTAATAGTAGTTGGTTGTGTGTGTGGAACGTTCCATTCAAATCTATAGTAATAATATTTGCCTGTGAGTGTGTGAAGCGTTCCATTCAAATCTGTAGTAATAATATTTGCCTGTGAGTGTGAAACGTTCCATTCAATTCTATAGTAATAGTAGTTGGTTGTGCGTGAAGACTTACATTGAATTGTATAGTAATAATAACTGTCTGTGTGTGAAACGTTCCATTCAAATCTATTGTAATAATATTTGCCTGAGTGTGTGAAACGTTCCATTCAATTCTATAGTAATAGTAGTTGGTTGTGCGTGAAGACTTACATTGAATTGTATAGTATTTATAACTGTCTGTGTGTGAAACGTTCCATTCAAATCTATAGTATGATATTTGCCTGAATGTTAAAATGTTCAATTCAAGTCTATAGTAATAATAAATGACTGTGAGTGTGAAGTGTGAACGTTCCATTCAAATCTATATGTAATAATATTTGCCTGTGAGTGTAAAATGTTCCATTCAATCTATAGTAATAATATTTGCCTGAATGTGTAAAATGTTCAATTCAAGTCTATAGTAATAATAAATGACTGTGAGTGTGAAGTGTGAAACGTTCCATTCAAATCTATAGTAATAATATTTGCCTGTGAGTGTAAAATGTTCCATTCAATTCTATAGTAATGATATTTGCCTGAATGTGTAAAATGTTCAATTCAAGTCTATAGTAATAATAAATGACTGTGAGTGTGAAGTGTGAAACGTTCCATTCAAATCTACAGTAATAATATTTGCCTGTGAGTGTAAAATGTTCCATTCAATTCTATAGTAATAGTAGTTGGCTCTGTGTGAAGCCTCACATTCAATTGTATAGTAATAATAATTTAGTACTGTATAACAGCACGAGTTGCCCCTAAGGTATGAAGTCATATTGAGTATATATGTGTGTTTTGAGTAGTATATAGTATATGCTCTATGGTATGTTGATTAAGGTGTGTCGCTGATTTTCCTATAAAATAAATCTACTGTAAGTGAAACGTATAATCTTTTAATCCGTGATAAATTGTTGGCCATGATTGAAATGATTTATTTTTCGTGATATTTTCTTTGAAAAATGTAGATTACATTAAAGTAGAGTTCTTTATTTATTACGTATATTACAATATAAATACTGTACTGGCTTATACATTAATTTACATCTAAATTTGGGAGAGGAATAGCACAAGGTTACCTTATTATTTTTTCTCTCCCTATCATTTCGATGATGCACTTATTGTATGAATCAATAAAGAGTAAAGAGTAAATATGACAGTATTGCTCTTTGTGTAGTTGATAAGTAGATATTGTGGTAATTATTCATATTGAATGAAAAAGACTAAGAAATTGTCAAAAAACCACTGATTTATTGATTATTAGAAAGACCGGTTTCGGTTATTACACCATTGTCAATCTCTGATAAATTGTTTATTGTTTCTTACTGTTTATTAAAAAATGTTCACCATTGTTTATCAGAGATTGACAATGGTGTAATAACCGAAACCGGTCTTTCTAATTATCAATAATCAGTGGTTTTTTGACAATTTCTTAATCTTTTTCATTCATATGACAGTATTGCTAATTCATTCAACGAATTTTACAAAGTATGAGAAATTAATTACTAGAGTCGGTCTTGAGCTGTTGTATTATGCTGCTGTGTAGTTTTTCAAATTACAATTTTCTCTTCATTCTACTCAGCCCCTCATTCTCATTCTACTTGGCTTCTTATTCTCACTTCCTCTTCCTCTTTTTTTTCTCTTTCTTCTGCTTCTTCTATTTCCAATTCTTCTACTTCTTTATCATCTTCTTCAATTTCTTATTCTTCTTCGTCTTCTTTCCTTCCTTCCTCCTTCTTCTTCTTCTTTTTCTTCTTCTTCTTCTTCTTCTTCATCTTCTTCTTCTTCTTCTTCTTCATCTTCTTGTTCCTTGTCTTCTTCATCTTCTTGTTCCTTTTCTTCTTTCTTCCTTTCCTTCTTCACCTTCTCCTTCAAGAGAAACACACACACAGTGAATATCCAGCAATCACCCAACCAAAAATCGTGACTTTCCAAGTGCATCGGAATAGTAGACAACAGATGGACTTTGGAGCAGGTGCGCAAGAGAGAGAGTAAGTGAGTGAGAGAGACAATAAAGAGAAGAAGATGATAAGAAAATCGGTGGGAGGCGATGGACGAAGGAGGAGGTGGAGGAAGAGGAGTAGGTGGAGACGTACGTCTGGACATGCGATAATTATAAGGCGCCATTCAAACCAGTGTTGGCTGTAGTCTGGCGCCAAGTAGTGAAACCGGCAACACTGTGCATCGGTCTCCCAGTTCCCAAGAGCGCATCAAAGGCTTGCAATGCTTTACATGCATACTGTGAGACCGGTTCACAGGTATGATCGTTTCATATGATCTCCACTGTGTTTGAGTTTCCACAGAAAATTAAGTAAAACAGTTTTGTTTGTCTATAGTGAGGTTCTAATGGCAGTAATTGATAAACATTGGTGTTGCTATCCTTGTCTATCTTTCGACAAAGCAGATAGTGATATCTTTTTCTAGATCCCGAACTTTGCCAGATCGGTTTTTAACAATGTAGAGATACTAGTAGTTCTGTGAACAGTAGACCTCGCGCTCAGTGATTACATGACCTGTGTTTATGTTTTCTCAAAAAATAATAAAATTTATCAATTTGAAATGTCTAGAAAAAATCCTAAATTAACTAGAGCTTTCTGTCCTATATCGTACCGTGACGTGTCGTCCCGGAATGTGAGTGTGAGCGCTGTTATCAGGTCTGGCTGCAACTGTCTACAACGTTGATGGAAAGATACAATTTTCAAGATGTTCGATGTTTTTGAACGGGTAGTATTATACCAACTGTCTACTAACGTTAATGGAAAGAGACATTTTCAAGATGTTCGATGTTTTTGAACGGGTAGTATTATAGTCCACTAGACAGCTGATTTATGATGAATAATTCTATAGTCTGATTTTACGGTATATTGGCGTATGAAGGAGGCTTCTTTTTCCTTTTATATTATCCTTGAAATGCAAAATTTCCAAAACCGTGTATATATGTCGACGCGCAATTTAAAAAGGAACATACCTGTCAAATTTCATGAAAATCTATTACCGCATTTCGCCGTAAATGCGCAACAGAACATTTAAACATTTAAGCAAAAAAAATGCCAAACCGTCGACTTGAATCTTAGACCTCACTTCGCTCGGTCAATAATCGCAATCTAGAAAATACACCTTCTAATCATTGGAAAATGTATTTCTTTGACAAATAAAATTTATTGATAAATGAAACAAGAGTGAACACTACATCAGATATACCGGTATCAGATATCCATAGAAGGCAGTTGCAAGGCAGAGAATCGGCAGGGCTGTACTCCTATCTGCCTTATAACGTGGACCTCACTATACTCGTACAAGCTTGATATTTTTATCAATATGGTCCTAGTTTATGACAAGAGTGGATGAAACCATTCGATCAAGGATTATGTTGGTTGATTAATTAATTGATAAGGGCTTTGCCCGTTGATGCTCCACTAAATTATTTTAAAATATAATTTTGTATTATTGAATCAATAAAGGATCTATACTATAATAAAGTAAAGAACTGGCTTATACAAGTAAGGGATAGGAAAATTATGTTTGACGCATCATCACGTCTGAACTACTGGACTGATTAACTTGAAATTCTGCATATTATAGATTCTTAATTAGCCGAGGATGGTTATAGGCCTATTCTCAATTCTTAAAGATTTCATTACGTGAAGTTTCCAGTTTGTCATAATTAAAAAAAAAGTTTGACGCATCATCACGTCTGAACTACTCAACTGATTGACTTGAAATTTTGCATATAGATTCTTCTTTAGCTGAGGATGGATTTTAGGCCTCAATTCTTCAAGATTTACGTCTAGTTTTCAGTTTGTCATAATTTTTTTTCTGTTTTTCATGTTTTTGCTAGTAAAGAATAAATTATTGAAGTTATTCAAATAAGATTTAAATGTGCATAAAATGACTGAAAACATTCAAACAATCTATGACTTTTTTAAACAAATTGAGTAGAGAACGATTGAAAATTGTTTGAAAAAATTCTCATTTTTTTCTCTTTCTAACTGCGGTAGGTGTGGTTCAGTCAGCTCTGGATAATCTTCTGTCAGTATTGGTTAAATGGGAAGCATAGCTGTTATACACTAGGAATGCTGACAATTTAAAATGAATCTGACAGTATAGCGGTGGCGCCTATGGTCAAGTATAGAGGTCGAATTCCTGTAGACAGTATGCTCTTTCAATGCTCACAGGAATCTCACTTTGATACAACGTTGTGTGCCGTTATTTGATACAGTTTCAATGTGTGATACACGTTGCAAAATTACAGTACATTGGGTGGATTGTAAGAAGGTTGAGTTGGATTTAACCGCCGTTAAATGATGTCATCTGATGAATGTATCTGAAGTGAGGTCGACGTTATAATGGCAGTATTTGATTAACAGCGATGTTGCTATCCTTGTCTATTATTCTACAAAGCAGATGATGCTATCCTTTTCTAGTACTGCAACGTTTCCAGATCGGTTTTGAACAATGTAGAAATATAATCAATTTACAAAATATTCAATGGTGTTGCTATATCCTTGTCTATCTCTTGACAAAGCAGATCACGCTATCCTTTTCTAGTACTGCAACGTTGCCAGATCGGTTTTGATCAATGTAGAAATATAATCAATTACAAAATATCCAATGGTGTTGCTTTCCTTGTCTATCTCTCGACAAAGCAGATCACGCTATCCTTTTCTAGTACTGCAACGTTGCCAGATCGGTTTTGAACAATGTAGAAGTATAATTAATAAGTTATACAAAATAGTTTATCACAAATATGAAAATGTGTTACCTAATCATTGAAAAAAATAATTTCTTTGATGAATAAAATTTTTCATATTTGTGATAAACTATTTTGTATAACTTATTAATTATACTTCTACATTGTTCAAAACCGATCTGGCAACGTTTGCAGTACTAGAAAAGGATAGCGTGATCTGCTTTATCAAGAGACAGACAAGGATATGATTGATCATTTTAAACAAGAATGAACAGTTGATATTACATCAGAAATACCCCGGTATCAGCTATCCTCTATAGAAGGCAGTGGCAAGGCAGAGAATCGGCAACCCTGTTCTCTTATCTTTCTCCACTGCCATTATAACGTGGACCTCACTATATCAATGATAAATCCACAACGGTTGAATTCAGTTAGAGTTTTCTGCAACTGTCATATTGTTGATTCCCATGGATTTTATCATAAAATGAAATTATTTTCTGTTGATATTTTACAATTTTTCTCTCATATCTTTCTCTATGAAAATATCATTAAAAAACTCTGACACCAGACCTGACCCAGCCAGGTCACTCGATATTATCATTTTTACTTTCCATGCCCTATTAGCCATAGGAAAGGAAAGTATTGCTTTCCGAAAAAAATTAAGGTACCCCAATTTCTTAATTTCTATACTTTCAAGGTCCCCTGAGTCCAAAAAATGTTTTTTGGTATTGGTCTGTGTGTGTGTGTGTGTATGAGTGTATTGTCGTCTGTGTAAACGATATCTCATCTCCCAATTAACGGAATGACTTGAAATTTGGAACTTAAGGTCCTTACACTATAAAGATCCGACACGAACAATTTCGATCGAATGCAATTCAGATGGCGGCTAAAATGACGAAAATGTTTGTCAAAAACAGGGTTTTTCGCGATTTCCTCAAAACAGCTCAACGATTTGATCAAATTCATACCTAATATAGTCATTGATAAGCTGTATTAACTGCCACAAGTCCCATATCAGTAAAATTTCAGGAGCTCCGCCCCATCTATGCAAAGTTCGATTTTAGATTTTCAATTATCAGGCTTCAGATACGATTTGAACTAGAAATTCCAAGTGGAAAAGATTGAGCATGAGAATCTCTACAATTAATGTCCAGTAACATGTTCACCTAGAAATTAAAATAAGCTCGAAATTCGAGAAAATGTGATTATCCAATTGCAACTGTTGGCAACTGTTGATTCTATTAATCATTCACTATGAAGAGATAGCAGATCCTGTGTAATCCAGCGTTATTATCCTGTCACCAGCTGGCTCAGATCTTAGAATAGTAGACTTTTATGCGCGTGAACACTAGCGTCAGGTGATCAATTTTCATAACGGCAAGGAAAGTAGTGTGAGTGCGCCACACCAGATTTTTAAAAAACTCTTCACCCATATTATCTACAAACATGCAGAGACCATCACTTCTAGAGTATCTAGTTATTTTATCAATCCTGTATAATAGCCATCCAATTTATAATTACAATCGCGCTCATCTGCGATCTTAGTTCGGCCAACAATATTATTGATATTTAATTTGTGCTCCTGAAAATAGC
>NW_024094414.1:0-9939 GCF_014356525.2 Nilaparvata lugens
GCAGAGACCATCACTTCTAGAGTATCTAGTTATTTTATCAATCCTGTATAATAGCCATCCAATTTATAATTACAATCGCGCTCATCTGCGATCTTAGTTCGGCCAACAATATTATTGATATTTAATTTGTGCTCCTGAAAATAGCAAGAAAATTCTTAAAAATTTTTCCTCATGCTCCTTATATTCATATGTAAATATTAATAGTTCATTTCTATATTACAATAGTTTTCTTGTAAGTCAAAAAAATCATCAATCTGTAAAGTAGTATTGTAATTCTCAATGTAATAGGTTAGAAGGTCTAAGCTCAGATGAGAAAGCGTAATAGAGTGTCTGTCATTGAGTCAACTGAATTCAATACCACAACAAGAAATTGATCAACTCATGAAATATATGTTTGTATGATATTATATTCTTAATATTAGTAGACAATAAAAATTTAAACAATTTTTAAAATATTCTTTGTATTCAAAATACCAGCCAACAAATATTTTTGATCTGCAATTCAAATCTGAAATGCGTGATCTGGAGTCAGCCATTTTTGGTAGCCGCTCAGCTGATATAATGTTAAAACTTTTGCCGATAGATAGCGCAATCGGCAGTGCCAATCAGCCGACCGGTTTTAGGTTTTAGATTTTAGTTATGTGTTAGGAAACATTGTCACCAATACGTAAGTTATTAAAATTTTTATTTGCAGTTTTTATAAAAAAAAGTAGATGGAAAAATGTTGTGTACATCACGAGCGAAAAATACCTTTTCTCCCTCAGGAAAATTGTTGCCCTCGGCTTCGCCTCGGGCTTCAAACTTTTTCCCACAGGGAAAAAAAGACTACTTTTCACTCTAGATATACAATAACTATTTGATTGAAGCTGGCTATTTTTATGATGCAATAGTAGAATTTTATTACTGTAAATCATGACATTTGGTAGGTTTGAATGCGTGATGGAAAAATAATTTATCAATACAAAACTGTACGGATTTGCAATTAATATCAAATGAAACAATAGAGAAAAAATGTTATTATATAATATTTGCTATCATGTTATTAAAATCATGCTATCTCAATGTTCAATAAAAAAACCACTAGATGTGTGATCTCTTGTAAGTCATGCAAAAAGAAAAGATTTGCCTACCTCTTTTAAGATAGAAAATATATAAACTTCTAGAGCTTCAAAAAAATGGCGAGAAAAATAAATAAGCAGAGAATTCAAAGTATTAAAACAGAAAAATAGAAGTTTCCAAGAATAGTAATCGAAAAAGAGCAAGTAAGATGCAAATGCTTTTTACAAATAAATGGTAAAAATAAAGAGGGGGCAAATCAAGACTTCAAGATAGCCAATAAACAAAATAGAAACTTAAACATACTAAAAACACTAGGTAATCGAAAAGTCAGTAACCGTACTGGTAAATGTACATATTTCAGTTCAAATTTATATAACAACTTTCATCCCTTACCCATATGTTAGCATTTTCGGTGATTTTGATAAGCACTCGACCGTTTTTCACCCCGAATACGCAATCCTGAGATTTTTTCAGCTGCGAGCTTCAGAGAGCAAGAACTTGTTATGAGGTGAAAATGTTCGTTCACGAATATTGGGCTCAGCTTCAAATTCTTGTTCACATCTTTTGAAGTCAGAACCTTCTCGCTTGTTTTTTATAGTTTTTAAAAGCAGTTAGCCATAAGTCTCTAGTACAAATGAAATGAATCTCACCACAATTAGAGGAGTGTTCTTGGAAGGAATGCGATGTGCGTTCGATATTCCGATTTATTATAGACAATATAAGTGAATTAGCAAGTTCATGTAGAAAGTGGATATCCTTGTTTTCGGTAATTGGAATGCCTGAAATCTCGATGTTGTTTTTCCTCGAGTATTGTTGGAGCTCTCGGATATCTGTAGTCAAATCCCAGTTCATTTTCTCAAGTTTCGCAGCTCTGTCGTTGATTTTTCGATTTCAGAGTCAATTTCTTTCTGCTGGAGGTTATCAAATCAGCTTCTGACTTCAGGAAGTCGTATTTGGAATGTAAGGAAGTAATAGCTTCATAAATTCCAGTTATTATCACCTCTTTAGCGCCAATTCGTGCAAGTAATCTTGTTTCGACTAATTTCAAAGCTTGGAGAAACGAATTTGGAATTTCCGGCTGATTATCAAGACACAAGCATTGTCCTCCTGCGAATCACCACATAAATCACAGCGCCAAGGTTTTTTCATCCCCAAGTCTTTTAAACTTCTCTATAGTGCGTAGTTTGGTACATTTAATGTGGTAGGAACTTTTGCATTCCGAGCACACAACACACTCTTCCATATTTTGTAGATCGATTTCACACTTCTCACACGCGATCATTTTAACACAACTTTATCACAACTATGTAATGAGTGAATAAATAACTCAATTATGAGCTAATAGATGACTGTATTATAATAATTTGAGGTTTGAACTTTCATAGAATCATTTGCTTAACATATAAAAACCAGACGACAATCACAGATCAGGCTGAGACAGCTTATCAGTAAGATTAGTAATCTGTTCGGCTCGGCATCTAGAGCTCAACTGAACTGTGGAAGCTCAACTTGTGGAAGAGAATACTGCGTGAGGTCTACTGTTCACAGAATTACTAGTAGTATAGGATATTAAATATGTGTATGTTAGAGATAGGCAGACAGACGTTAACGGAAGCGAGCTAATATAGAAATTACAAGCAGGAACCCGTGTTTCGCGAGGATCTTTTAAAACTTGATAATCTGAAAACTTGACGTAATGAAATCTTGAAGAATTGAAAATAGGCTATAACCATCCTTGGTTAATTAAGAATCTAGCCTATATGCAAAATTTCATGTTAATTAGTCCTATAGTTCAGACGTGATGATGCGTCAATATGGACAATCAATACTTATGAAATTTATTAGCTACAAAATGATAAACTTTGATTGAAGTGACCCCGGCTACTACAATATGAATAACCATTTAGATCAAATATGAGAAATTACTCACATCTCTCATCAACTCCTACTTTTTGTTCACAAAATATTAACACAAAAATATAAGTTACAGTATATTGAATGAACTCACGGCTAGTACCGTACTCAAGTTGTCTTTCTCTGGCCGTGCTACAAATAAATGTAGGTTTTTGTTTGACATCTCGTTTTTGTAATCTTGTTGTCTATTAAGAATTTTTTCAATTTGATTTTTGTTTGCAATAAAATTTGAATTTGAAAAAAGAATTATCAAAAAACTCCCAACCAAAGAAAATCTCTATGCTCCATTCTAATCGGAATGTAACAATGGAACAAAAACGTGGCAAGCTTGCGCTTTCGATCCAAAGAAATTAAATTTGATCAGCGGATTGATAAAATTATTTTAAGCTTTCCAATGATTACAACATATGTTAGAATATCTGAGTCAACTATTCAGTTCCATATGGCATTCACCTTACCATCTTCATAACCTTACTAAATAGGATCCTTTTTCATCCTTTGAAACCTTAGAGGCAAAATATCTCAAATCCGTTCTTAGTGCGCGTCTAGCATGTTTGAAGAATATTTGTGCAGAGTTTTAAGTCTGTAGGCCAATTAGTTTGAGCTGTAGAGTGATTTTACATGAAAATTTTCAAAAAATGCCCTCTCCTGGACCCCTCTCGGTTCCTGGTCGGATTTTTTCTGCATAGATCTAATTTTTTTTCGTAGCTGAACAAAAAGTCCTCATGACTTTGCTGTGCAATGAGCGGTTGAAAAGTACAAAATTTTTTGGGGGCCCCAGCTCCCTCAGGGGGCAAATTTCTGAAAATCCTTTCTTAGAGGATGTTTTCAGGCTATCATAAACAATTGTGCAAAATTTCAAGTTTGTAGGCTCAGTAGTTTGGGCTGTGGTGTCTGTCGGGGCTTAGCCTTTTATAGATATAGAGAGAAGAAGAAGAAGAAGAAGAGAAGAGATAAATGATGTTGTGTATATTCAGCTAAAATCATGAGTGTTGCATAAAGTCTGTCTGTATGACAACTGCCAAATAATAGCATCAGCTTCTTTAATGAATGGAAAAATTACAGAAATAGCATGCAAATAATTCCAGCTGACTGATAAATAATAATAACAATTTTTTTCTAAGCTAGTTACACTATGTAGCAGAGCTATATAGCAGAGCTTCATGTAGCTCAGCTATATAGCTCTGCTACATGTTCAAAAAGTGACACTGGAGATCTGCTATATAGCCCGCTATATTTTTCTCAGCTATACAGCAGAAAATGAGCTATCCAAAATTTCGGTAAGCATCAAGAGAATCTGAGCTCTGCTACACGTAAATTTTTGTTATAGCAGAGCTAGATGTAGCTGCTATGTCCTTGAAGGAAGGCTGCCGCAGCTGTTAATGGTTTGCAGCTGTTTAGTGCTGCTGGATTTGCACCAGATACACTGTACTCATTTGTTGTCAGAGTCCTAGTAGGTTACTGCGCATTGCGAGCATTGTTTTTGATTTATATATTAGGCTATTGTGCAGTAATTGAGAGTGAATTTGACTGGAATAGAGACAAAATTATCCAATATCTTCTTTCTCTTCTCTGTGCTGGAAATATACAGTAGCTACCTTCTTCTTCAGCATCTAGCTGGGAACTGAGCAATGAATACTGGTTTCTTCCAAACTAGCAAACTATATGTAGCTCTGCTACAAGTAATGGCATCAAAATGGCAACACAGAGAAGAAAAAGAAGATACTGGATAATTTTGTCTCTATTCCAGTCAAATTCACTCTCAATTATTGCACAATAAAATATAATCAAAATGCTCGCAATGCGCAGTAACATAGCCTACTATAGATTGAAGGCTGGAGCATGTTCAATATGGCAACGTGTGGTTCAGGCCGACCATGCTTTATTGATATGCATAAATTCATTACACCATTAGAAAAATTGTATTTTGTAGAATGTTTTTTATTATTGTATATAGTGAAATCATTTGGATTTGTTAGTAGGGATATTAAGTATTTGATTTATGTCAATAATGTGATTATAAACCCACAGCGATATGTAAAGATAGATTAAACTATTGCTATTGGATATAATTCATCTGTGATTTTTTGTATACTATTATGACAAGATATAATTGAGTTAATGAACAAAGTTGAATGAATTATCATTATTCCAGAAATTTATTCATTCAATCACCTATTAATTCATTATTAATATGAATAATCACTTCTCTTTATAAGGCTACTTTGAAATTATTGAAACATCAATACCGTACTCTTTGTATTTTTTTCTTCCAAAACACGACTAGTTCCAACTCATCTAAAGCCATTTTTCCAAAATAAAAAAAGATGAGTTGACACAGTCTTGTTTTAAAAGAAAAAAGAATAATAAAGGGTAGGGTACTTAATGATGTGTTTAAATAAATTGATGGATATTATTACGAACAAAACTAAATGGTAGTAGAATATATTCCCTTTGATAGATATATTGAACTATCCATTATCATTACGGTGTATAGTTATTTATAGATGCACAAAAAGCGAATGCAGTGAATTCAGAAGTTTCTTGAAAAGAAGACAATATTCGACAAATTATTTCATATTTTTATTTTACATTTAGAAGGTATTATTCAATACTTTCATCTATTAATGAAATACATTTGATCATTAGAATTGCTTGTAGAAATACAGACACAGAAAGTAAGTACAGTGAAATATATTGCCAAGTTAGGCATTATACTTGAAACTAGAGCTAAAGTTAAAATAGTCTATCAGTAATATTATATATTTTTTACTATCATTGAATTGAATTTCTCAGTATTGGTATATGATAAAGGGCGTAAAGCTGGTGGTTAATCGGGAGTCTACCCAAGTGAATTCACTTTTCTCGGCCTAAAGCTGAGATTGACTGCAACGTTGCCAAGTTGTGCGCTCCAGCCTTCATCTAAAGTAAGCCATGACAGTAACCTACTAGCACTGACAACAAATGAGTACAGTATACTGGTGTAAACCAGCAGGCACTAAACAGCTGCAACAGCAGTAAACAGCTGCGGCAGCCTTCCTTCAAGGAAGCAGCTACATCTAGCACTGCTATAACAAAAATTGACATGTAGCAGAGCTACATCTAGCAGAGCTAAAAATAGCTCTGCTACATAAATTAGCGTTAAATCTACTTATAGCAGAGCTACATATAGCTCTGCTAGATGTAGCTCAAATTTTATATAGCTCTGCTATATAGCTCTCCAGCTACATGGTGTAACGTAGCTTTATGGACTTTCAATGTTATTTTTATATCCTAAGAAAGGACGAAGGAGTGAATCGATTTTGTTGTCCAACGAACTTGACCTGCAAAAAGGTTCGAAAAATTCGTGTTCAAATTTGAAGCTGTTGATCATTCTCTCCAAAGTTTTTGTCGAACATACAAAACGACAGAAAACGACTTTGGGCTCTAGTAAGTCAAAAGTAACTTTTAACTTTGCTATAAACTTTTACTTTTAACTCTGCTATAAGTGACTTTTTAAATATTGAAAAGGTTACTTTGATTTTTATTTCTATTCAAAAGTAGCCCTAACGAAAAAAGGAATGTTTAATATGTACTTTTATGCATCATACAAAGGTTGGGAGATCTTGTCTCAGTCATTGCTCAAGAGTGAGGTTGATTTCAGTTGATTTCTACCTGCTGGTCGACAACTAAAAATCGCTAATGTGCTGTAGGCCTTGACAGTGACAGAGCTTCTTGCAGTTTGAGATTAGCGCGTTCCTGCAATATACCTGTAGTAAGGGTATCACTGGTGATTCGGAAGGTTGTATGAACATTCCAATGGCAATTCCCAGGCCAGAGGTAAGTGCATAGAGCGAGAGAGACAGGAGATACGATGCATGACTGGTGTTGTCGCTCAGTAGTTCTGCACCCAGACAGAAAGTTACCACCAGCTTGTGACAGCTAATAGCTGCTAATAACAGCAAAACCTGTGGACAACATTATTTTAAAAGAGCTTGCAAATCTCCATATCAATATTAAATTAATTATGCCTGAAATTGTAAGCTTTCCTTACAAAATGCTACACAATCAGAAGTATTCGTGAATTTTATGACAGATTCAGGAAAAATTCCGCGGTGAAAACTGTGACCCATCTTGTTGAGTATAGCCTAGTGTAACAAACTACACAAGTCCTCCCATTCATAGCGTCTGCCTATCCTTATTGCTATTCTACACAGTGGAACACTCACTGGACTACTTTCCCCATGATCGTTCATTGGACGACGACGACGACACCCCCAAAAAGGTATCTCTCCCTAAAATGTGTATTAATGAAATTTCCAAAGAAATAGGGGGTTGTCTATTAACATCAAAAATATCAGTTCGATTTTCCCAAAATCATTTAACTAAGAATTCAAAATTATTGATAATATTTTAATGATTCAATTATTTTATATTTACTTTCATGAATAATATTTTCTATATCATATTGGAATGTTCTTCATCAAGCATGATAATACATAAATAGGTTATTGCTAACGTAAGTATACGTGTAGTATTCGCAGATATAGTCAATATTTGATTGAATATTCGAGCCCTGAATAATTTAATATGTAGCCTACATGCCTACATCAATTTTTGCAGTACGGTGGTTGAGATAATACTTCACCTTCAAGATCTATGACGTTCCATTCAATCAATTTAACATATGTTTCACTATTGCCATTATAAAGGCATTCAATGAAGGTTTTCAATAACAGAGGGACAAAATTCAGGATACGAAAGTTTATTGAAATAGTCAAGCAAATCAACAGATTACAGAAGTATTTGAAACATGAATGAGTTAGTTACATAATCACAATTCACAAAAAATAGCGTACATTAAACATGAATATAAATACAACCTTATAAGCTCGTAGCAGTATGCTCGGTTGCATTGGACAGTGATTAGGGGAGTGCCTCAGATCTGTGAGATTTTACTATGTCATTATTCAATTGCAAACTGTTGGCAACCGTTGATTCCATTAATCAGTCACTATGAGGAGATAGCAGACCTCGTGTGTCTCCAGCGTTATTGTCCAGTCACCATCTGGCTCAGATCTTTGAATAGTAGACTTGAGATGCGCGTGAGCACTAGCGTTCAGGTGATCAATTTTCATAATGGCAAGGAAAGTTGTGTGAGTGCGCCACACCAGATTTTTTGGATAGCATGGATAGATAAGAATGAAATGTTTTTTTCATGCAGATTGTGTACCTCAACACTTCAATCCCACATGACTAATATTCAGAGAACGTTTGGGCTCAGCTTTATGTAGTAATCTACATTAAGGGCCTAGCCATACAAAGCTCCATAATGACTCGGCAGGGCAGGAGGCTCTCCGATTGGCTGATTATCAGCTGATTCCCGAACGCCAACCCAATCAGCTAATCGGAGAGCTTCCTGCTCTGCCGAACTTGTCTGAAGACGCCTGTGTGCCTTGACCCCAAGTCATTGCTAAAAGCCAAAATCAATCAAGCTCTGTGAACAGTAGACCTCGCGCTAGTAAGTTACATTGACCTGTTGTTATGTTTTCTCAAAAATTAATAAATATTTATCAATTTAAAATGTCTGGAAAAATCCTCAATCAATTTTTCAAGGAAGGAGACTCCTTTTTCCTTTTATATTATCCTTGAAATGCAAAATTTCCAAAAAACTTGTATATTGTAATATTACATTTTTTCTCATTAAAATCGAATCTTCAATTTGATATCAATAAAATTGATAGCAAATATCGGTGTAATCGATATGCGGACTTAACATTTTACCGAGAATTTATCAGATACACTTGTGTTGAACATCCTACTATAACAAAGTTCTATTTCTGAATTAACAGATAATTCTAAACAACATAAGGGTGAATAATTTAAAATAACTTAAAAAATGAAGTTTTATTGAATATAATAAATGAAATTTGTAAACTTGTATTCTTTATTAGTTGGCAATCGATGACATGTCTATGTTTTGCTTGGGAGCTTTAGGTGCTTATTCTAGGTGTTTCTCTCATGAAAAAATGGCTGCTGGCTTGTAGAAGTGTTTTTAGTTCTCTTGAAATTTTTCTATAAAATTCAAATTTAAAATGTTTAATTGAGATCTGAATAATTTATTGTGTTCTAAATTTGTTTTGTGTAATTTTGAAAGCCTGTAGCCAAATATATAAGCTCAATATGAATAGATGAGTATTTTAGCTTGTAAGAATTTTCCGATTAAGTATCAAATGTTTTGTTCAGTAATATTTGTTGTAAATTGCCCAAGTATTATGAAAATTATAATTTGATTTGCTCTGAACTGGACTTTTCATTCATAGCCATAAATCCGTTCATGATTTATCAAGATATTAGAAAAATTGGAACCGATGACTTTCCTTGGGTAGGTGAAATACTATCAAACTTATTTGGATAAAATTGGTAGCACGGCAATATACATCGACGCGCAATTTAAAAGGAACATACCTGCCAAATTTCACGAAAATTACTACCGCGTTTCGCCGTAAATGCGCAATATATAAACATTCAAACATTAAGAGAAATGCCAAACCGTTGACTTGAATCCTAGACCTCACTTTGCTCGGTCAAAAAATTGGAAACAGTGCTGAGTTGGAAAAGACAGATTTATCGGTGTTGCATGATGACAGAATTTAAAATTCATGAATTGAAATTTAAATTTATTAGTCCGAAAACATACATAGATTACAATACATACAAATGATAATATTGAAAAGTATTGTGTTAACAGCCCCTGAGTTATGCAGTCTGGGGTCGTGAAATGAGATCATAATTTTTATTCAGGCTACCAAACAATCTGAAAAGATGCAAACAGTATAAGATAAATTTCACTACAAAAGTTTAGCTGTCCTGGAGCTTACCTTTGCGGTAGTAGGCTGTAAACCACTAGCCAGTCCTTCAAGGATAGAGTGAACACAGAATGCAAACATCAGTCCAAGTCTCTTTACACTGCGATTTTTCCTCTCA
>NW_024094415.1:0-9340 GCF_014356525.2 Nilaparvata lugens
CAATTTCTCTTTCTGATAGTTCATAAGAAGCGGGAGTGGATGCTTTAAAACATTATAAATAACGCATCTATCTAACGCTACTACAAAATTGAAACTTCACAATATTTATTTTATCATTCCAATTATTGCAATATTACAATACAAATTAATAACTTATTGCTTGAACTAATTTTATTAACTTGAAATGGAACCTCAATCGAAGACAATAAAGTTTTTTTTACCTAATTCACTAGCTTAGGTAGAAATTATCATTTAAACAATTCAATTTATAAGTTTTCAATTAATTTTTGAAATTAATTCTCAGGCAGATTATATATATAATTTTATGACTTGTTTATATCCTCTGGAAGTAATTAGCGCAATTACAACATCATTACAATCAAGTAACAATTTACAATAATTACCATTTTATGGTCAAACATTCAATGACCTTACACACAATGTTTACAATTCGCAAGAGGTAATAGAATCTTATAGTTCAATACTATAGAATTAATCTTGAAAACATATTATTTTCAATAGAACAGTATTTTAGGTTTTTACAATAAAAACCTCAAAACCATGTTTTTTCAATCTTGAATTTTTGCTAATATATTTGGTATATAGAGGATCCCACAATTCAAATGGGGCAAATTACTCGCGAAAAATAATACACTTAGGAATACAATATTAATTTTTAAATAAGTAAATATTGATATTAATTGAATAAAAATTTAAACATAAGCATAGGAACAAAGTTTCTACAGCATAGTTCATTGTTAACATTACATGAATAAATTATCATATTTATATTTAGTTATAATTTGATTATTAAATTATAAACTGGAACAAACTAATAAAGAAAATTCAAGTTTTAATGTTTCATTGAGAAATTGTAATTATTTCTAGAATCAACCCCTCAAAACAAATCTAAATGTCAATTTATTTGAACGTGAAATAAGTTCGTCAATTAATATTATTAGTTAATTGTCAAACTCTGGTGCTATATCAACAAATCAAGAGTTTCAATAACTTAAATCTCATGGGTTTTTCAAAAATGTCCACAAACCTAAATTTACCGTTCAAATGCCCAGAAAGTTTTTCTCAAGAAAAAGACTCATTACATACATTTATGACACCTAACAATAGATTTTCATAACATTTCATCCCTAAAAACAGACATTTATGAAGGAGAGGACAACAACTTACATACTTCTTTGTATTCAGATACATAAATTTACTTGTAGCTCAAGATGTTATGTATGATTTAATTATATTTTTGTGGCTGGTCAGAGGATGTGTAATTATGTACATAATTACATAATTTCCATTTGGTTTCAAGAGAAACATCAATTCATTATTTTCTCCTTCGTCTACTTAGTCTCCAACAATAATGCTCATTTCAATTAGCTGTTGTACAAACATCAATTTCAAACCTCCATTAATTCGAGTCTAGCAATGTTAATAATCTACAACAATCCCCAATATAGTTATAGTAAGCATCATTTTCTCTATCGGATATAGACTCTCTTGAACATATTAATTCGTATTCTCCCACATTACACTGTAGCCAATCATAATTGTCCTATATATATATCCTACTAATAATGAGATTGGTTTTCAATACTCCATATAGGAAACAGCTCTGTATAAAGTATGTAGACTGTATAGTAACTTCAACACTATAATTATAATACACTTTCTCAAATACGTGATTCTGAACTAAGAAATCTAACCTTCAAGTGTTTTGGGTTTGCAAGAGTATTAGTCCATTTTTTTCTACAACAATATTAAATATGTTTAGGCAGTTTCAATGCTTTTCTTGGATAAACAATATTTTATCTAAGATTGACAATAGCTTATTAATTACTTACAAATTATATTGGCCAATAAGAATTAATATAGAAGAAGCCAGTTATGTAACATTGATTATTTCTGACACAGTTGAATTTTCTACTATTGAAATCTAAATCTTTTGCAGTTCTACAATCAAATTTACTAAAATTAAATTATTCAATTATCATCCATTGAGGTTGGAACAAGAGGACAGGAAATAACCTCTTTACTTGGTCTTTCCCAGTTTTAAAATGAAATCTACATTCATTTATGGGTTCCTAGTTAAATTGGCTCAAAGATATAATACTATATTTAGTCATGTTCAAACTGAAGCTCACTTATTCCTCTCTAGTCCATCCTTTTCAAATACTTCAATAAGCCAAACCTAGGTTCTGATATAATTTATTATATTTGTACTGTATCAAACCAATACACTTACAAGTTCAACACACATTTCATCAAGATAAGTTGAATTCAACCAGTTTGTACAATGTAAAGTCATGTTGTTAATGTATAGATCACTGTTTCAACACTCTAATCAGTTTGACTTCAAACCCTATTTTAATGTTACTCATACACTAATACCTATCATTGAGTCACCTATGTAATCTCTAGATTTCTCGATCGATATTCCATTAAATTTCAACTCAACCTCAATATTTCAACAACCTATAAAAAGTAAATTCGTATGGCTTTTGTTGGTGGGGAGTCTCTTGCGGGAATTTCAACCTATATTTAATGACGTTTAGTTCACATCTCAACAATACGACTAAATACTATTACAGTCCTTCTAGCCTATACTTTTTCCAATTTGTTCTTAACATTCCCCTTCATTCTACGTCGAAACTTGATTTGTTGTAAGTCAAGTCCAGTTTACATCACACCAATATGACATTGATTGAATTTTTCCATATTCTCCTTAATTTGGCTTTGAAACCTACTACAGTATTAGCCGTTTCAATCAGCAATTACAAATACATTTCCTTATAGCTCCCACATTTTGGTGATCAAACAAAACCTGCCAATCAATCTACAGGTACTTCTTTCTCTCAATCTTCTTTATTCATCTTTTTAATAATTTTTACATCTAGTCAAGCCCAGAACACATCTAACAAGTGGTCTTCAGGGACGTCAACAAGGTTTTACTATACAGTTTCAGTGACGGGTTCTAGTTCATTCAACAGTTCATCTTAACTAACTCCTCTACCATACACCAGCTTGACAGAGCTACAACTCTAGTTTGTTTTCTTCAATTTGAATCAAACTTCAACTCCAAACTTAGTTCAACTCAATTCAAACTACGACTAACCATTCCTCATAGCTCCAAGATCTCTTTACAAGATCTAACGCTCCTTAGATGTAGTTCATCAAGGTGGATGAAACTCCAACTCTAAGCTCAGTTTAACTCAATTCAAACAAACTGCGTTTAGTCACATCACTGTATACGACTAACCATTCCTCATAGCTTCACCTTTACAGAGGTCTAACGCTCTTTAGCTGTAGTTGATTAAGGTGTATGAAACTCTAACTCTAAGCTCAGATCAACTCAATTCAAACAAACTGCGTTTAGTCATATCACTGTAAACGACTAACCATCCTCATAGCTTCACCGTTACAAGATCTAACGCTCCTTAGATGTAGTTGATGAAGTGGATGAAACTCCAACTCTAAGCTAAGTTTAACTCAATTCAAACAAACTGCGTTAGTCATATCACTGTAAACGACTAACCATTCCTCATAACTTCACTTTACAGGGTCTAACACTCTTTAGATGTAGTTGATGAAGGTGTATGAAACTCTAACTCTAGCTCAGATCAACTCAATTCAAACAAACCGCGTTTAGTCACATCACTGTATACGACTAACCATCCTCATAACTCCGCCTTCACAGAGGTATATCTTACTTCAGTTTCTTCAATTTGAATCAAACTCCAACTCCAAACCAGGTTTAAACAAACTGCGTTTAGTCACATCACTGTATGCGACTAACCAATTCCTCATACTATGCCTTCACAGAGGTATTTCTTTCTTTAGATTTTCTTCATCAAGTTAAACTTCACCAGTTATTGTACTCCTTCTAGTCTGTCTACTTCATTAGTTATACAACTCATTACATCAACTATACTGCTTCTAACCAGTCTTCTTCACCAGTTACACCACTGTACTCATTCTAGCCAGTCTACTTTACCAGTTATACCACCGTACTGCTTCTAACCAGTCTACTTCTCCAGTTATATCACCGTACTCCTTCTAACCAGTCTACTTCTCCAGTTATATCACCGTACTCCTTCTAACCAGTCTACTTCACCAATTGCACTGTACTGCTTCTAACCAGTCTACTTCACCAGTTATATCACCGTAACTCCTTCTAACCTGTCTACTTCTTGGTGATCAATGCCTCGATGAGCCTCAACTTGGCCTTGACATGTTTGTACTGCGTGTACAGGGCGTCCATTGGCTGTCTGTCCTCTCGCTGCAGTTTGCGTCCCATCTTGCTCTCCAGTTCATCCTCAAATTCGTGCAGCTGTCGGCGCAAACGCTTCTTCTCCTCGCGAGTTGTCTTGTGCTGGTCTAGCAGTTCATTCCTGCAACGAAAAAACAACAAATTGTCATTTAAGACAACACAAAAATGTACAAAAGTATCATTAATCAGAAGTAGGGCTTCCATTAGTCGAGTTTACTTCGAACCAAGTTTTTCAACGTTTGAGTAGAAAGGCGATTTCGAAAACTTGAGTCGAGTTTATTAGAATTCAAGTTTCTATAGCCTCAAAAGTATATAATAATTATGAATTCAATATCTTATTAATCTCAGTTTTTTCTTACTTTTCTTGCATCATACTTTTCTATTTAGTTTATCTATTTATTTTTGCGGATAATGCCCACATGAGCCTTTTGCTTGTGCGAGGGTGATTTGATGAGATGATTGGTCCATGCCTATTCGATGGGATTCGAACCCGCGACCAGGTCACGGAATAGATACAGAATGGAAACTGTCAATCAAACGCCTATCCACCAATGCTTCTTACATGGCACAAATACTAGACACATCACTGACCTTAGGAAGTTCCAATCCTGGTCTTCTGATTGGCTCGCGGCAGTGAACGAGATCAATATTGATCCGGATCAGTAAAGTGATCCGAACCTCCCATCAATACTATTACAATGCGGAACTTCCTAACAAGATGGCGGATTTTTGCGCCAAGGTACTAGCCGAGTTTCCATAATGTATGTATATACTATGTGTGACCAGGTAGCACTATCAGACTGGAGGGTGCAACGCCTTAGTCGTTCAGCTATCCTGGCCGGCCGTTATTTTTATACATTCTACAACGACTGGCAACTGTTTTCAACCTTTTTATCTCATTTTTCCATTTGTAGGTTGGATTGTACCTTTAAGATTGAGTTGAATCCATAAGTTAATCATGTTCAACATCTGGGATTAGAGTTTCTGTTCTTATTGATTTGCAAAATACATTCATTCCATACAAAACTTGAATTCAAGTAAACTTAACTGATGTAAACGCCCGTTTAGGGACTTGGATAAAATAACTTAATTAATACAATGTGCAGTGATAATAAGTGTAATATTTAACTATAATTTGGTGTTTTAATTTTTCTAAATTTAAAATTTGCATCTAATATTTATTTTTGGACGAAAGATGAGCTTCAACTTCTTACAGAAGAAACATAACCTATTTTTGGACATGTAATCAAAATTTGGGAATGGAATAGTTTTGGGCCAAGCCTGTTGTTCCATCCCAATCATATTTATATGATTTTTTATTGTATCCACGTATAAATAAATAAATAATAATGTCTAGGTATACTATAAGTAGAAGTGAACACTTATAGTGAGATCGCCTAATAAAGTCAGTAGGAATAGTAGGACGACAGAGTTGTCAATCCTCTCTGTTGCCACCACCTTCTATTACAGATAGCTTTAATTAAGGTTACTCCGGTATATCTGTCATGTAGTGAGGTCCACGTTATAATCACAGTATTTGAGAAACATTGGGTGTTGCTATCCTTGTCTATCATTGTCAATAATAAGATAGCGCTATCCTTTTCTAGCTCTGTAACATTGCCGGATATGGTTTTAACAATGTAGAAGTATAATTAATTACCACAATATATTTACCTCAATTATTATGAAAATTCATTATTTAAACATTGAAAAATATATTTTCTTGACGAATAAATATGATTGGTTATTTTGAGCAAGAATGAACAGTTAATATTACATCAGATATACAGGTATCATCCAATCCTCTATAGAAGGCATTGGCAAGGCAAAGAATCGGCTCCTATCTTTCTCACTATAGAATCTCAACTCGAATACAACCAAAATATTTACGAAGTAAATTTTGCTTCAACAAATTGTGGTGAGCTGATCGAAATCAAATTACTAGCCAAATGAAGTTACCTATGTTTCAGTTTCCAGCAGCCAACTCGAATAAAAAGATCCATATTAATAAACATTATAGCTTCATTGACATTCTTAAAAGAACAAAAGGCTTTTGTTGTTTGTACACGCCCCATGTTATCACAGTTGAATTAAACACAGCCCTCTTAAACAATTGACTTTGCTTTTGTTAATTAGAATAGAGATACTTTTGAATTGCTTACCTGGGCAGCGCATGCAGATTTTCAAAGTAGTCGGGGGTGGTGGGTCTTGCTTGCACGGGGGCGGTTGCAATGGCAGCCGGGGGCAGTAGAGAGGCGGCAATTGGTGCGGGGGTGGGGGTGTGTGATGAACTGCTGAAATCCATCTGCTCGTGTTCCAAGATTGTGCCCAGTTCGGCAACGCCCTCCTGGAACCAAAATAACACAATGAGTCTCTCCCCTCTCCATTCATTCATTTATTTTTCTGGAATAAACGAATTTGAATCTGTATCTGATTATGTAAATGAGATAAATTGAATTTAAGTCTATTTCGTCAGCGTTATACATACTGGTAACGACTTCAATATGGCACAATAATGCTGCAGCATAAAAAATACAGCGTTAAGTAAAACTAGACACTTCATAGAATCTACACTAACATAATAAGATTATGGTAAATGTAATAAATGAAATTGATAGAGATTTACTAGTGAGCAGCTAGGGCTGTAGAACTTGTTTCGTCAGCTGTTCTATTGAAATCATAGGAAACTCAAGTTAAATTTTCAATTTATATTTAAGTATTAATTGTCAATATTATTGGCATTGAGTTCTTAATGCATCAATGCATGAAATTAATAATTCAGCTAACAGCTGATTTGCAATTTAATTATTTACTTAATATATCATATTTATATGATATTATATATTTATATAATATTTGTCACTTATAAATTTGGAAGAAAAATAACACAAGGACTACCTTATTATTTCATCTTTCAATGTTATTACATTAGTGTCATTTGCATTATAAATAAAAAAAAAAAAAAAAAATACAACTAGCTTGCCCGGCGACTTCCTACTGCCAAAAGTCAATGTATCTCATGTCACACTTGACTTTATTTGGTGAATCATAACATTTATATTTATACAATAAATTTCTATTCTGTATAACAAATAGGTTCTACTCTTTGTTTCTAAAAGTTATACACTCATCTACATATTTATTTTCTGTTCTGAATATGTTAATTATTCATTTGTTTCCATTATAATGTAGTGTTAGTATGCAATGTGTCTTGCAACACCTGGCAATACATTGTCATTTGTGATAAACAATCAATATTTTTATTAACATCTCAATACGGACTTCATAGTGCTTAGTCTTGCAACATTATTATTCGAAAACATATTCTTCTCAATCAGTTGGTAGTAATATTTATTTATTTATTTATTTATTATATTTATTTCAATTACAATATGGGCGCATACAGGGCAAGCCCCAAAAATTGCTCCCCAATCAAAACAATAGAAAATACATCAATTTCTTAAAAATATATATTTTAACACAATAATAAAATATACTCCTGAAAATAATAAAATAACAAAAAAGCAAACTACAAAACTGAATAAAGTTATAAAACTAAGAGTGATAAACTAAAAAAATTAACTAATAAACTAAAAACTAATAAAATAAAATAAAATAATAAAATGATAATCAAAATCTGAATAATATAATGCGAATTTAGATAAAATTAATCGAAAAAAAGAGATGCAAAATAAAATCATTACTAATAAGAGGAATTTATATAAATTTTATGAGAGATGAAGAAGCTGATGATGATGATGATGATGCTGGAGATGATTCTAACAATGAAGATGATGATGATGACTATGGAGACCAGGGTGAAGAGAAAAGAAGATTCAAAAAAAGATAATAACCTACATAGAATTACCGGCGGAAAGATGGTGGGTATAGGGCTGCACAAGCTTTCTTGAACTGCAAAGTTGACAAATGAAATGGATCAAGATGAGCTCCACAAAGATTAAAAAGACACATCATACGATTAACTGGAGAATTATAGTGATTATTGGTTCTGCACTGAGGAAGCTGGAACCTAAAACTGGAACGCCGAGCCACTTGGGGGACATAGATGTTAAGCAAAGAAATAAGGTAAGAAGAATCAATCCTTCCATTTAAAAGATTATACAGGAATACAAGCAATCTGCAGTTACGCGATGCCCCAAGGGATTGCATTTGAAACATGCTCTCAGATCAGAAGTTGGGTAATTGAAAGGACAAACTGCATTGAAGTGTTTAAAGTACAAAAATCTTAAAAATTTATTCTGGATTTTCTCAATCTCAACACTCTGAGAAACAGATAAGGATGCCACACCTCGGAGCAATAATTGAGCAAACTTTTAACAAGTGAGTTGTACAACAGAATAAGAACTGAAATTTCATTGAAATGAGAGCAAGTTCTGCGAATAAATCCTATTTGCTGGCACGCCTTGGAGCATAAATTTCTCAAATGAAAATGAAACTTGAGCTCAGAATCAAAATACACTCCAAGGTCCTTAATTGATCAACACGCTTGACTACTAGATTATTGATAGTATAAACAGGAACCTGGGGGTCTCTCTGCCTTGTGAAAGTTACAGTAGCGCATTATCAATGTTGATCTTCAGCTGGTTTTCACTGCACCAGTAAAATAAGCCATCCACATCACTCTGAAGCATTCGACAATCATCCTCCGACTCAATCACCTTGTAGATTTTTACATCATCGGCATAGAGAAGGCAAGAAGAATGCTTTAGGACTCCAGGCAAATCATTTATGAATAGCAGGAAGAGTAGAGGACCCAGATTAGAACCCTGCGGAACGCCTGACGAACTAGTATAGAATTTAGACTGGTTACCACCAAAAGAAACAGATTGAACTCGGTCAGACAGATACGAGGAGATAAGCCCAACACTTGGAATGAAAATCCAAAGAGTGACAATTTATTGCACACACCTTGTGGCTCAGAGTGTCAAAAGCTTTAGAAAAATCAGTGTACACAGTATCAACACGCAACCCCTATCAAGATAGGCTGATACCTCACTTCGGAAATACAACAAATTGGTGACAGTAGATCTCCCAGGCAAA
>NW_024094416.1:0-9515 GCF_014356525.2 Nilaparvata lugens
TTCAGTGGACACCCTGTCTTCCTCGTCCTCCTCCTCCTTCTTCTTCTCTTCACATCTCCTCCTACTTATTCATTGTGTACGTTCTGTGTACAGTAAATTGTTCCAGTTCCAATCGTAAATTGTTCCATCACGTGACTAGTGCAAAATGTTCCCATGGAACGCCATTCAAAATCGTTGGTTCAAGCTTTTGGCGCGCACTTATAAAGTTGATTACACCAAAATGTGTCGTTTACTAGCTGCGTAAATAAAGAAGGCTGTTTTACAAACTTACCGTCTAGAAAGTGTGCATTTCTTTCATTCCATTACTCTCAAATTTACTATAGAGAAAAATTCATTTAATGAATGGTTATGTGTTCGGACGTTGTATCACTGGTTGTTGTGTCTGGCGTTGTGTGGTAGAGGGGGCAATTGACGGGTGATGCGCATAGCATAATCGCCGCCAGTTGCCGTTTGCGAGCCAATCGAACAGCTCACTTCTCGTAATGTCGATTTTTGCAAAGTGATCTATGATTATTTATTGTGATTTATTACAAGTGTCGTCTCGTCTCGTATCGTGATCTGGACCTAGGATCCTGGAGCAAGGAGGATTTGGACATGAAGGTAGGCCTATGTTATTGTGCACTTAGCCATTTAAATTGTTCAACTTGCTACCCGACGCCAGGCAACCCCAAAAGGTTCTCGATGTAATTGATACAGTCCACAAACCAGAGTGCTGTTTGAGCCAGCCTCTGTCGAATAAACATTATGTATTCTATGGCTATGGTATTGTAAACATACGAACTATCAGCGATGCGCAGAGAAGCAAGCAGACTATAATTATCGACCAATGAGAGCTCAGATAGTTGGAACTGTACCAGGCGGACATTTACCAGGCTTCGACTGTGGGGCAGGAACTTGGAACTGGAACTGGTCTCTGGTGTGCAGAATCTGTCAAAACTCTCCCATGGAACGCGGACTTTTAACCTGGTCAATGTGAATCATGGATAGAAACGTTTGGAGGAATGTTGTGGAGGAGGCCGAAACCCACAATGGGCTGTAGAGCTATAGAAAAAAAAATGTGAATCGGACAAATTACCACATTCCATGTACACAGAACGGGCCCATTGTACATTTTCACAATTCATAAATCTTTGTTCTTTTTCCAGGAGGTAAACCTATGGAGATGAGTACCTGGCTGAGTTGGATTTATTGAAGTGCTAGAAAACTTGAAGGATGATTACGAAAGTGACGTCACCGTTTTGTCCGATGACGAACCGCAAATCACAGAAAATGAAGACAAGAAGAACAGAGGTAAGTTAAAATTAACATTCATATTCCAAACAACTTACTAGTAGTTCTGTGAACAGTAGACCTCTCGCAGTTTTCTCATCCCAAGTATGATGTCACCTGTTTGAGATATAACAAACTCAGTTCACGTTTGAATTTGTGTTCTATATGATATAATTTATCCAGTTCCGTGATAATCTTTCCATCTGATGAAAATTATTTTTTTACAATCAAAAATATTATAATTTCCTCAGCATTATTTAGTTTTATTTGATTATTCTTAATCACCTATCAAATAAGTTTTTTTTCGAATGTGAGAATATTGATTTACTGATGGCACGCATAATAATACCATGACTGCAAAACAAAATATTGAAACCAAAGACCTCAAAGGTGCATTTTCGTTTGTGCGTAAACTTCCGCAGTCGACGGTGACAAGCATTGTTGACATTCCTATTGTCCGAATTTCAAGTGTGCTAAAACAGCTGATTAAATAGCTTTTCATTTGTGTTTATTATTCAAGAATCAAAACATTTCTAATAGTATCAAAATTTCCAAACAAAAGTATAAACTTAACTGCCCCATTAAAAAACTAATTGAACATAATCTTTCAGGTTATTTAGACAAATTGAAACCACCCAATCTGAGATCCTCACCCAGTCGTGGTCGACGACGGTATTTACGCACAAACCAAAACCCAGCTTTAGGTCTTGATTGAAACTATAGACCTTATAGAAATAGACACGGCTTCTCCAGAACTTCTGTGTAATCCACTTGTCAGCTGATTGATTATGAATAATTCTATAGTATGATTAATCCTATCATCAAGTAGATTATTACTTGCCTATTACCATGGTAAGGAAAGTATTGCTTTCCGAAAAAATTAAAGTAACCCATTTACAAATTCTATACGTTTCAAGGTCCCCTGAGGCCTAAAAAGTGGTTTTTGGGTATGTATGTGTGTGTGTATGAGTGTATGTGCGTCTGTGTACACGATATCTCATCTCCCAATTAACGGAATGACTTGAAATTTGGAACTAAACCTAGCTCCGCAGTGCAGGCTGGATGCTTATCTGACTCGGACTAGGCGCTGAGACAGCAAATAATAGCAGCGTTGGTGGGAATGCGAGCGGCCGCATTAACATCTTCCACCCCACAATGGTCGGCGTAGTTCCGCCTAGCGGACAGACGAAAGAAACCAAACCAGTCGGTTATTTGATCCTCCAGCCAGGCTCAGCCAAGCAGCCGGGACAATAGAACAATGGAGTGTCGGTCTTATTCGCGTTCATCATCAGTTTTCTTTCTCACGATTATTTTGATTTATGTGTTACCTATAAACTCCAGTCACCAGTGAAAAGTTTCCAGAAACGTGGTGTACTACCATATTAATGACCATATTCATGATGATTTTTAATTATTTAAAAACATTCTTAACATTCTGAGCCTTCAGGCCAAACTTGGGGTCGCTGAGAACGAATCTGCAATCAGAATTTCTCTATCACGAAAAATAACGAAAAAACCCCAGCTGTTGATCTTCCGTTACCAGTTAAAAGTCATCCTGCGATGCGGCCGAAATACTTCCAAGCCAGACACCCATCCAAATGACAACAACGCCAAGCTGTGAGAAACCATCCTGCAATGCGGGCGCAGGTTTAGGTCCTTACACTATAAGGATCCGACACGAACAATTCGATCAAATGCAATTCAAGATGGCGGCTAAAATGGCGAAATGTTGTCAAAACAGGGTTTTTCGCGAATTTCTCGAAAACGGCTCCAACGATTTTCGATCAAATTTATACCTAAAATAGCCATTGATAGCTCTATAACTGTCACAGTCCTATATTCTGTAAAAATTTCAGGAGCTCCGCCCCATCTATGCAACTTTTGATTTTTAGATTACCAATTATCAGCTTTAGATACAATGTAAAAGAAGATTTCGAGTGGAAAAGATAGCATGACGAATCTCTACAATTAAGTTCAGTACATTTTCACCTTAAATTAAAAATAAGATGGAAATTCGAGAAAATGTGATTATTCAATTGAAACTGTTGGCAACTGTGATTCTATTAAATGATTCTCTATGTAAGAGTATTTACAGTTCGGCTCAGGCCGTGGTGATAGAAGGAGTGTTTTCGTAGCTGCTCTGCTCAGATAAGATAAGCTTGACTGTTTCTGATTTCCTGTAGAGATTAATGTTATTCATTGTTTTCGGTAGCATTTCATAACCTAGAAAGTATATTTTTAAAATTAACAATATTCCAATAATCTATAATCTAAAAAATTAATTTAACTCTAATATTATTTTACATATATCATTAGTATTTCAACTTTTTCTTAGCCTTAGAATTTTATAGTAGCTTAAACTCTTTGATTACGTTGACTCTGAACTTTTCCAATAATTATTCCTAGAAAAATTGATCAATCTGCAATCTTCTTAACCCAGATAAATTTACCACTTAATCGTTTTAAATATTTTTCTCCTGTAAATGTAATCTTTCTAAACTTGTCCTACCATAAACTGCGAAATTGTATCAGTAAACTAAAAACGTTGTTAAATTCTCTAGTCTCCTAAACCATTCCTTTTTCTGTTTCATGAAAAATTTTTCACATCCCTTTCCACTTCCTGATTTCGTTGAGGAGAGCTTATACATGATCATAGATAATTATAATTATTGACACACGGTTTGAAACAGATCTGAGGAATCGGCAGGCTGCTCTGTAAGGTTTTGTGAACATTGCATCCTGTTATAGTCGCTCTTGGCCCGGACCCAGACGGGGTACGAGCGATTTGAGGACAGACTGTTTCATCGAATTTTCGCCTGTGTTTACTGGAAGTTAAAGACTTGTTTTCTGTTGAAATATTCACTAGAGCTAATTCCTCCTTTTTTGACTCTTCTTTGCATTAATGCTAATATATTTTAGCGGTTCCCATTTATTCAGCATAGCTCTCATCAGATTTCCTTCTCCTTTCTAAATCATTTCCTTTTCCTTTCTAGTCATCTATGACTAGAGGCAGTTTATTAAATTGATCACTTTGTCTTAAAGTAGAATTTTCTCTTTTACAAAAATCTCTCATTCCCATTTCTCATTACTTGATAGATAGTAGCTTTTTAATTTATCTCTATTCATTCAAACTTGTTGTCCTCTCCTTCATAAAAACCTTCTTATAGAATAATTATAATATACCGAGAAAAATATATTTAATCTCTCATTAAAACTTTTGAAAAAATATATAAAAGAAAAATAAAATAAATCCGAGTAATAATTTCTTTCTTATCACTAAGCATAAATATTTTTAATAATGATTTACATTTTATAATTTTTTCACGAATTTTCCCATTCATTTGAATTTATATTTTCTTAACGTAAGCAATAATTTTTCATCTCTTCTGATTCCGTACTGCTATGGAATTACGGCTTTTTAATTTCCATACTAATTTCATTCTGATCTGGTTAGAGGTTTTTTTTTGCACTTGATATGAAGCTACAAATGACGACAACTAGTACGGGAAATGGCGGTGATTTATAATGGATATAAATTCAGGAAATCTAGAACTACACCCCAGGGTCATATAGTTTGGCGTTGTCTGAATAAGAAGTGCATTTGTACAGTAAAAACAGATCACGCATACTTTCTAGAGTCAAATCTGACAATTATCCATAATCATCCACCGAATGCTACTGCCAATGGATCTAAGTTGTCTTTGAATGACTCAGTAGGTAGCCTGGTTACTGATAATGTCGTAGCTTTAGAAAAGTCATTCAATGACACTGCTGAAATTTTCTCGGCCATTCCCAATATGTTCAATGAATCTAAATTACATAGCACCCCGAACTTATCTGCGCCTCCTTTGAATTCTGATTTAAGCCATTCATGTGACGATCACGATGAAACTATTGTATGTTGAGAAAAGAAAACAGTAAACTGAAGGAGGATTTAACTACACTCAAACAGCAATGGAGCGATGTAGTGGATCATTCAATCGATGTTGACAAGGAATTGATGGAGAATAAAACGTTGATAGAGCAGATGAAAATAAGCATTGAGGTTTTGGAGGCTGAGAATACTGCCTTGAGGAGCGAAAATAAATCATTCGAGATAGAGGTAAAAAATCTCCGAGGTTTCTACTCTCCTGGTGACACAGCTACTAATTACAAAGCCATTAATCCCATGATCACTGCAACAAAAAATTATTATAGTATACTAAACAATTCACTGGCTGACTCCATATCAGACGCATCATCCAACGATAATAATTGCATTGATAGCATTTCACCGAAAACAACAAAACCAATCGGAAAACCGAATAAAACAATCAAAACGATTTTTGCAGAGCAGGAACACCTGGAAGATGAACCGAGAACTGAGAAAAAAAAGCGAGTAAAAAATGAAAAAAACAAAATCCTTATCTTAGCTGATAGTCATGGACGCGATATCTGTGAAATTGTCAAAGCTCGAATCCCTAATTCTGATGTACAAGTCTTTTATAAGCCAAATGCTACGTTTGGCCAGGTGATAAATGGAGCGGACAAACAAACATCAAATTTGGACCCAAGGACTACTTGATAGTAATGGGAGGTACAAATGACATTGACGACACTGAATCCCAAAACTTCGACGGTTTAGAGAGAATTTGGATTACCTGATCCCTATCAGTCTAAGAACCAACTTGATTGTGACCACCATTCCTAATCGATTTGACAAACCCGAACTGAACATGGCAATAGACAGGGCAAATGATTTCATCCATAAATATATAAACACTATTGAAAGAAAGAATGTCAAAAACCTGGGAATCTGCTTCATTAATGAGAGATTAAGTAGGGGAGGTTTCACAAGGCATGGACTACACTTAAACAAGTCAGGAAAACACATTTTGTGTAACAGATTTTCAGAATTGATCAGAGATAGGGTGCCATTCAGAAATACTGCTGTAAGGGAGACTTTTTTAATGAAGTGGCTGAGAGGGGGCGCAGTGGCATGATCTCTCACCTGAGTGGTCCGCAACCCAGGGACACATCAAGTAGCTTGAAGAAGGATATTCCTTATCTGCTACATATCATATCCGTGGAATGAGAAGCAATAGAAATGATCTGCAAGTCTTCCTTTCTGAATTCCACACACTCATTCCCATAATATGTTAATGAACACTGGTTGAACACTTCAAACCTACTTTAAGCCTACTTAACACGATTCCTGGTTTCTCTTGTGCTGATAGTTTCTCTAGGGCAGTAGATAGTCATGGCGGCTCAGCAATCCTCGTGAGAAATGATGTTAAATATAAAGTTAGAGGTGATTTACATGTATTTAATAAAGAAAAGGTATTTGAGGCATCGTGCTTACCAGAACTAAGGTACTAATAATATCCCTCTATAGGATCCCCAGACATGTAGGAGAATTTTTTGAAATACTTGACTCTTTCCTCCATCACATTGGTGTTGGAGTCAGGTATGAAAACGTCTTTTTGCAGCGGACTTCAATGTGGACTTGCTTGGTGACAGCGATGATGCTAAAACTTTGGTTGACATTTTTGCATCATATGCCTTATCCCCCATTTCATCACCCAACCAGGAACATCAATTTCTTTCTGCTACCTGCATCGACAATATCTTTTCTAAAAATGATGTGGAAGTCAGCAACGGAATTGTCCTCAGCATGGGGTTCTCTGACCATAAGGGGTGTTTTTACCCATGTCAGAGAGAGTCACACCTGAGTCAAAAGTTCGAAAAAGTGTGAAAATGAGAAACTTCTCTATTAACAACTTCAAGGTATTCAGAGACAAGCTCTCTGTTGTAAATTGGGATTTCAATGAGTCTCTCACAGTCAATGAGAACTTTGATTGCTTTCTAGGAAAATTCCTGCCTATATTCAATGAAACATTCTGTGCCATTCCTATAAAACAAAATAATAGAAAGGGTTGGATTACTGCTGGAATTGTAACGTCAAGTAGGAAGAAAAGAGAATTACATAAACTGTACATGGAAACACAGGATCAAAACTTTAAAAATTATTACAGATCGTATAATAGAATATTCAAAAGTGTCATTAAACTTGCCAAAAGGAAATATCATGAAAAGTACTTAGAGATAGCCAACAACAAAGTAAAGGCCGCATGGGACATAGTGAAATTTGAGCTAGGTAAGCACAAGAATAAAGCAAGTATAATCCCATCCAGAGCAAGAATCAATCCTAGTTCAGTAGCAGAGGATTTTAACAGTTTTTTCATCGATGTTCCAAACCGTGTTGGAAGTACTCACAATCTGCTTGCTTCAACAAGAAACGTGGTAGGTAACTGCAGCTCTAGGATGAGATTTAAACTTCTTAGTCCCAAGCAAGTGGAGGTGCTCATTAAATCGCTTAAAAATAAAAATTCAGCTGGATGGGATGAAATTCCAGTGAAAGTTTTCAGGATGGTTGCTGATATATTGTCTGAACCCTTGTCCAGGATCCTCAACCAGTCTTTTACTGTTGGCGAGTTCCCTCATAAAATGAAGTATGCACTGGTAAGACCTATTTTCAAGAAAGATGACAAAGAGGACTTGAACAATTACAGACCCATTGCCATCCTCACAGCCTTTTCCAAACTTTTTGAGAAGGCAGCTAATGAACAAATTCTTCATTTTATGAGAGTGAATAATATAGTCTCAAAAACACAATTGGCTTCTTAGGGGACTTGATACAGAAGCAGCTCTAATAAAATTTTTCAATACTGTGTCGGCAAGTTTAGACGCCTCCCAGCAGGTGTGTGGAGTGCTATGCGATCTGTCAAAAGCATTCGATTGCGTAAATCATGATATTCTTGTTGAAAAGTTGAGAAAATATGGCATTCGGGGAAGGGAACTGTGGTGGTTCAATTCGTTTTTGAAAGAGAGGATGCAGGCCACCCTAATAAACCATGACAATAAAAATTATCAATCAAAATGGGCTGTAATCAATGCTGGTGTACCACAGGGCTCCATCCTTGGTCCCACATTATTTATTATATACGTAAATGATCTGTCATCTTGCTCTACTAAGCCACTTATTCAGTATGCCGATGACACATCATCTATTATCACTAATTCAAGTTTGAGAGCTGTAGTCACCCAAACACAGGAAGAGCTACTGAATATCAAGAAATGGTTTGCTGCAAATGGTCTGTCTATGAACTCAAGTAAGACCAAGTTCATTACCTTCCAACCCCCCCATTTTGCATCCAGAAACTTTAATGAGTTGGCCGATTTGAGTGTACCCCAGCAGAGCGTTGCTGTTGATCTTCTAGGAGTAACACTAGATAGTAGATTGGACTGGTCAGTACACACTCAAAAAATATGCTCCAGGGTTAACTCGGCTATTTTCTCTCTGCGAGTGCTCAAAAACACATTGAGCTTCAAAGCCCTAATGGTGGTATATTACGGTTATCTTTTTCCTTTCCTCAAGTATGGCATAACCCTTTGGGGAAGATCAAAATTCTTCATCCAAGTATTTAGATCTCAGAAAAAAGCATTAAGAGTTATTTTTGGTAAGCCCCCCCAATATCCCTGTCGAGAACTATTCCTGAGTAGCAGGATACTTACACTGCCGTCACTGTATATCTTGGAGATCTGTTCATACGTTCACAAAAACCTACCAAACTTCACCCGCAATAATGAAATCCACAGTTACAATACAAGGCACTCAGCCTCCCTATCAGTGGCTGCTCATAGAACCGCCATGTTTGAAAAATCTCCGCAATATATGGGCCCAAAAATATATAATAGATTACCTCAGGATATTAGAGACATGGCGGACTTACGAAGATTCAGAGGAATGTTAAAGAGGTTGTTACTTGAAAGGCCATACTATTCTGTGGATGAGTTTCTGCAGGAGTGATATATTATTGTTCCTTGTCTTTGATTCTTCCCAGGTCCTTGTACATAGGTAATCTTGACTAACTGCGTTTTTATATATACTGTATATATATATATATATATATATTATATATATATATATATATATTTATTATATTTCATGTGACTATTGTATAATTACAGTATTTTAATCTATCATGATATGTGTTGAGAACCTCCTTTAGGTTGCTCTTTTTGACTTATCCCCAGTCTGATTATTCAGATGTTTGGGATGAAATAAAAAATAATAAAAAAAAAATAAAATAATAAATAAGAGATAGCCAACCTCGTGTGTCTCCAGCGTTATGTCCTGTCACCAGCTGGCTCAGATTTTTTAATAGTGATGAGATGCGCGAGAACAATAGCGTCAGGTGATCAAT
>NW_024094417.1:0-10197 GCF_014356525.2 Nilaparvata lugens
GAGCAGGGTAGATGTGCACGACGCCGCTGATCAAAGCCATCAAACATTTGTTACTGACTCAGCTAAGAAGGTTTTCTCAAATGAAAAGGGTTCTGTAGTATTGTTATCAACTGTTAGAATGGAAGTTCGAGATAATCAAGGCAATGAACATACGGTCAAAGTATTATTGGATAGTGCAAGCACCGAGTCATTTATCACAAGGCAGTGCATGAAAAAACTGGGTTTAGTGGTACAGAAAACACACAGTTTGCCAATCTATGGATTATCTGATACTAAACTGGAAGTGACAGATGAAATTGCTAACTGTGAATTTGAAACACCAAACTCCCCTTCATTAAAAATTACCGTGTTGAGAGTCAACAAAATAGCAGCTACAAATCAGATAAAAAATGCATACTGGGCACATATTAGAGGAATGGAGCTAGCAGATTCTGAATTTTTTCTTCCAGAGGAGGTTGATATTTTATTGGGTGCTAAATACTTCCCCTTCATTCTGACTGGAAGAAAGGTGATTGGTCCAGCGGGTACACCATCTGCCCTAGAAACTGTATGGGGCTACTGCCTGATGGGTAAGGTATCAGAGGAGAGTTCTACTATCTCAAATAATCTGTGCATGTATTCCAATGCTAATTCAGAAGAGTTGGTGAAGCGATTTTGGGTCGTAGAAGAGCTACCTAGGACAAAAAAATTATTGGAAAGTGAAATGGCTTGTGAGGAGATATACAAATCAACTGTTTGTCGTTTGAATACTGGTAGATACATTGTAGAATTACCATCCAAGGAAGCAAATACGAGTGAGATATCGGGATATCTTGAAGGTGAAACTAATGTTGGAGAAAATGTTTCCATGATTCGAGAAGAAGAATTGGGAGATAATTTAGAAGAAGTTCCAGGTAAACAAAGTATAGCCTTCAACAGTTATTTACCGATCAACGGTAATTTAAGGATAGAGTTAAAAGTGATTCATAGTCAACATGGAATCAAACCAATGGGAAGACCCATACCGGAAAAGGAAATTGGAGAAGATGTTTTTGAAAGGAAGAAACGAAATTTGGAAGAGTTAGATGATGATAGACAGGATAATGTTGAAATAAAATGAACAAAATCCGAAAAGGGAGAAGAAATGAAAGAGTATACTCTAACAACTATGTCATAATATGACATAGTATACCATATTATGGTGTATCATCATCGCCATTTCTTGCCATTTGTACTATGCATCAGTTTATTGAAGATGAAGAAAAAATGTTCCCTGCGGCTTCTGGAGCCTTACGGTTTTCTACATACATGGATGATATAGTTACATCAGTCAATGGAAGCAACCAAGAAACTGCAGCTTACTGAATTGTTAAGCAAAGGGAAATTTGAATTTGCTAAAGTAGGCCAGATCAAATCTCTATAAAATCTCTATCAAAATCTCTATCAAATCTCTATAAAAAATAGGTTTGTGGCAAATCGTGTAAGTCAAGTACAGGAACACCTGTCTACAGAGCAATTCAGATATGTGTCAACCGAATGTAATCCAGCTGATTGTGCTAGTCGAGGACTATTGCTCAATGAATTAATTGATAATTCTCTGTGGTGGAATGGTTCTGATTGGTTAGACAAACCACTGGACTGCTGGCCACACCAAATCCACGGTAATGATGATGGAAATTCCAAACAGATTGAACTGGTAGCAAGAAAAATAACTCTAGCAACACAGAGTAAAGACTCAGAGGAATCAATTCAATCGGTGAACTTGAGAAATCGATGGAGTTTACTCAAAAGAATTGTATCCTCATTCTGGAAACGTTGGAAATTCGAGTATGTATCTAGCTTGCAAACCCGAACAAAATTGTACAGAAAACATAGTAGTGTTAACATTAGACATATGGCTCTCTTAAAGGAAAGTAACCTACTCCCTCTTCACTGGTGGCTTGGTCGAATAACTAAGATATACCCTGGACAGGATGGAATTGTGAGAGTGGTGGAGGTACAGACTGCAAAAGTAAGTCTCACTAGGGCTGTCAATGGGGTATGTCTCCTCCCTATTGATGAAGATTAGGCCTTATTGAAGGGAACTTCAATAAGTTTAGTGGTTAGTTTTTTTTTTTTTTGTTTCTCGTTTTACATGTGGGAAAGGTTCCCAAGCTGCTTGGTTTCTTGTTTTTATGTATAGTGGTTGTATATAGTCATTATTTCTCGTCCCATCCTCTCCTTTCCGTGGGCCTCCTACTCCTTATGTATAAGTCTCCTCAATGGCCCCTGAGGAGTGAAGATATTTTCCTTTTTTTCTAGTTTTCCTAGTAGGGTTCGTTATAGGTGGTTTTTGTTTTTTTTTTTTGGTTATTGGAAGTCCTTCCAAGGTGGACGGAATGTTCAGACATTATATCAATGTAGCTTTGTTGTCTGGCGTTGTGTGGTGGAGGGGGCAGTTGAAGGGTGATGCGCATAGCACAATCGCCGCCAGATGCCATTTGCGAGCCAATCTAACAGCTCACTTCTCATAATGTCAATTTTTGCAAAGTGATCTATTGATTTATTGTGATTTATTACAAGTGTCGTATCGTCTCATATCGTGATCTAGACCCGGGATCCTAGAAGCAAGGAGGATTTGGACATGAAGGTAGGCCTATGTTATTGTGCTTTTAGCCATTTTAATTGTTCAAATGGCTACCCGACACCAGACAACCACAAAAGGTTCTCGATGTAATTGATACAGTCCACAAACCAGAGTGCTGTTTGAGCCAGCCTTTGTCAAATTAAACAGTTATAGATGTTATTTATCCAACAATGATAAAAACACATGATCATAGATTGATTGGGAATAAAAAACATATATGCATAGCCCTTACCATTCCATTCCCGAATTTTGTTTGAAAAGTAGCCCAAGGAAGGTTATGTTTCCCCAATACTTTAAATCTCATATATTTTCAAATATGTTTAATTTCATATATATTTTTTGTATCTTCAGTATTCTTGAATGTTAACATGAACATTGGGAGTCTGAGAATGTGTTCTTCTCCATCCTTCTTCACTTTTTTCATTTTGTTGACAGCACTGACTATTTGAAAGCCTCTGCTTAGATCGTTCTTTATATCCTCTGGATCACATGATGGATGAAGCTCTTCAGCCATGACACGAATTGGACGAGTTTGTTTGTTTTTGTACGTGTGCCATTCATATTTAGCTTCATTTAACATCATAACATCCTAGTTAAATCCCTGTATTCTTGTTCAGTTTCAACATTCAATTTTAGCTGGTTGTAATTCATCATGTTGGCACTGAAATTGAGATTTTTCGATTCCAATGCCTCTTTAATCTTCGAATACTCTTGTACATTGCTTAATATGACTGGTAGAGGCTTGTTTTTCTTTTTTGTCGGTTTCATACTTGTAGACTCAGTTGCAGGCCTTATTTTTTCTGGTGAGTCACGGATTTTTCTCTTCTTTTGTTTAGGGAGAATCCATGCAGTCTCTGATGCCACCATTTTCTCTTCTTCCTCCCAATTCGGTGGTGAATAACTTTTATTGCTACTTATAGACGATGCTGGTTGCATTGTATTTGAAGCTGATGATTGAATCTTCTGTGTTGTTGAAGATGCTGAAGAAAAAAACTCTCTCAGCTGATTAATCTCCAACCGTGCTCTCTCCAACTCCTTTTCCAGCTTATTCATTCTTTCTCTCTCTTCACTCTGTTGACAAGTGACTTCTTTCCATGCATTGTACAAAAACTGCTCTGTTGCAGTTTTCAGTTGGTTCGTTTTTAGAAACGATTCCGGGGAACTATTGACGTTGATGTTGACAGTCATTGACGCTGAATCAACACTATCAGCCGGTGTAAGTTGACTCATCGTGTCGTCATCGGTTTCCTCCTCCTCCTCGAACTCTGGCACGAGGAAGGTTGGCAATCTTTTGGGAGTCGACATTCCTCACATTCTTTACATTCCTTAGCCGGACTAGATGATAATTCAGCACTGAACTGATTTCTCGGCGCAGGGCACTGAACTCGCGCACAACAATTAAAACACTGAACTCAGCACTTTAACTATTGCATACACTATTTCAACTATTCTCACTAAAACAAAAACTATGTCTTCTCGCTATGACTGCTCGATCAATACCTTGCCTTGCTCTTGTCTTGCTGCAAGTGCTGTATCTTGGAGCTTCCAGCATCTTCTATTAACTTAGTTAATAGAAGGTGCAATTCGAAGTAGTTGGAATTGTATGAGTAGACTCTGGTCAGGAGCTGTACTTTCTCTCTTGCCGCGTGCAGCTTCCTTCAATAGTTCTCAACCAACTGTCAGTGCTAGACTGCCCTTCTTTGCTGCACAGCAAGCCTCCCTTGGCAGCCGAGTGGGATAAGATAAGGGTGTGCGGCATAGTTGAGCAGTAGCTCAGTGCCTACATCACTCGTTGTACAAGAGATCATTGATCAATCGAGATCTTATAGAGACCTTATTGAGATTACTGAGTGTCATCAAAATTAGCTCTAAAATCAATTTTCCTCACTCCTTACAATATACATCATGACGATGGATATAGATTCTTCATTTACCAAGGATGGCTATGGGCCTATTTCAAATTCTTGAAGATTCTAGTAGGTATATATTCAGTTTCATCCAGTTTTGATCAGACCCTTGCAGAGCACGTGTTACTTGCTAGCCAACAGTGCGATCATAGAGCAATCATATTGCAAAATTCCTGCATCCCGTTCATGATGTTCATAAATCTGTATGTACCTCTAGGGGTCGCTCTCTCCAAAATTGGCTTGACAACTCAAGCTGGAGGGAAAATGAATGTGACCATATTAACTGGTCGATCAACCATATACTGGTGTATATGACCCTCAACATGGACTCAATCTAGTTCAAACAGAGATTCTGTGCAAACAGACTCTGCACAAACAGCACTTTCACTGTGAACTGTTATGTCTATGTCTGTCATGGTTTAGCATGAAACATAGTTGGTGCATATGGCCCTCATTATGGACTCAATCTAGTAGAAACAAAAATATTCTACGGATGGAAATTACTGAGATACTCCACTTATTTAAATTTAAATTTTTCAATTTCAAATTCAATTCATTAAAAACACACGAAGCAAGACAAAACAAAATTACAAAGGATTACGAAACAAATAAGACACAATAAAATGTTACAAATATAAAAAAACCTGGGCTTTGTGTTTGGGTGTGTTGGAGAAGAGAAAAAAAAGCAAGATACCTAGCCAACTATAGTTTCCCATGTCATAGGCAGGCAAAGAAGAGAAGAGAATTAATGAGGGAAAAAAGGAAGGGAGGAATGGGGGGAAGGAAGAAAACAGAGGAATAGGTACTCAAAATGAAGGTAAGCGAGTCCACTGAAAAATGAAAAAAAACTAATGATAAAACAATGCTGGAGCAGAAATCTCGAGTCATATATCTAAATGGAAGAAGAAATTACTTTATGTTCAGTTTTTTATATCCAGTTTAATTTTTCCGCTGATCTTATTGTGCATGAGAAAGTGATTTGGAATGAGGTTTATTATTTTAGTACCAATGTAAATTAACTGCCTCCTTATACATTCTATATTGGTTTCATAGGTTACATACTTGTTATCAGTGGCCCTTGGATTATAATAGAGTGGAGTTTATTGTGAGAGAAAATTGGATCTATATTTTATTAAGTACTCAATATTACGGTTTTTATGTATAATTGACGTATAGTCATGACCTTAAAATCACTAAAAACCATATCCGTTGGATAGAGACTGGGTTTGCTTAATATAGTTTTGATTATCAGTTTTTGTGCTACAAATAATTCAGCAATATTACAGTTGAAACAGCCTCCCCGAACAACTATTCCATGCAGAATTGATACATTAGAGAATGATACATCATTAATTTTCAAGTGGTTCTTATTAAGAATTCTGTTAACTTGGTAAAATTTAAAAGATAAATATTTATTTTCTCTACATATGTATTTAATATGAACATCCCATTCAAGGTTTCCATCAATTATGACTCCAAATACTTAGTATCATTGACTTTTTTGATGGTGGGACAATCACAATTACCCAAGTTCAAATTGCACTGAGAATGGATTCTCCAATCTTGATTCTCATTAGGCTGCCCTACTCTATTTGCAGAGAAAGTTATGTAATTACTTTTTTCAATATTTGAACTTAAGGTATTCTTATCTAACCACTTCTTAATCAAGAGCATAATTATTTTCAGTTATGGTATGAACTTCATTCCATGAATTATCGTGAAAAATAGCTGCAGTATCATCTGCAAAGGATATCACAGTTGAGTTTAGAAGCCTTGAATTTAAAAAGTCATTCACATAGAGTATGAAAAGGATGGGAGAAAGTACAGTTCCTTGAGGAAGACCATAAGAAGTTAAGTTAGTTACACTAAATTGATCATTTATGGTTAGGGACTGGGTTCTATTACTCAGATAGTTTTTGAACAATTCAAGCAAGACTCCTCTGAAACCATAGGACTCCAGTTTATTGAACAAAGTATTATGAGGTATTGTATCAAAAGCTCTGTGTGTATCCAGGAAGACCGCAATAGTTTTCTTATTGGAGTTTATTTTATCAGATAAAGTATTGATGAATTTTATTGGAGCGTCAGATTTACTTTTACCATTTTGGAAACCGAATTGGTTCTTGTTGATTATTTTGTTAAGATCCAAGAAAGAAACAACTCTTGACTTTATTAGTTTCTCCATTATTTTAGCAAGGTTGCTGATAAGACTAATCGGTCTATAATTACAGGGATTAGTCGGGTCACCTTGTTCGAATGGAGGTTTTATTTTGGCTTTATTTGAGGTGCTCGGGAAAATATCTCTCCTCAAAGCATCTATTAAAAATGAAAGCGAGAGGTTGAGATATAAAATTGGCTATTTTCTCCAGCGTAATATTACCTAGACTATCAATACCAGGACTGCAGTGGTTCTTCAGATTTTTAATAGTTGCCTCAACTGCAACTGGGCACGTTGGTCTCATGAAAAATGTGTTATCGATCTGCATTGCAGGAAATCGATCACCAGTATTATCAGGGATATTGATAGTTTGAGCTTGTAATTTACCCACATTTGTGAAATAATTGTTGAGGAAGTGAGCATCAAGTTCAGTACTCTTTTCCTTGATACTGTCCTCACCTATAACTCCGTTTATGCACTTCCACAACTTCATGCTGTTGTTATTACAATTTTCAATTTTCCCTTTATAGTAGACTTCCTTCGCATGATTTATGATCTCATTCAAACCATTACGATAAGCCTTATATTCATTCTTTTAGATATTGTTATTAGGATCTCTTCTGAGTCTAGAATGCATTTTGTCCTGCGTGATTATTGATCTTATGATGCCTTCATATATCCAGGGCTTCAGGGGACGAAGTCTGTTAGGTATCACTTTTACCTTCTTGCATTGATTGATGAGACTGGTCAAAAGATCGACAAAGTTATCCATAATAGTGTCAATGCTTCCATTCACGGTATAGATTTCTTCCCAATCTTCATTCCTTATGCGTTCCAATAGTGCATGATAGTTGGTTCCAGTTAATGTGTTTATCAATACGTTTCTATTATCCTTATTGATAAGAACCTTCACCAAGTTCAGTAGAACCGTGTAGTGGTCAGTTATGGTTGTCCTAAATATAGCTCCTTTAATGAACATAGAATGGATGCCTGAATTTTTATAAAAAATGTGGTCAATGCAAGAATTTGTTGTGGTTGTTACTCTGCTATCACCAGTTATGTAAGACCTATAGCCATTACCATTGAAAATTTGCAGATAATCTTGAACAGGAACACTAGTTGAATGTGTATTTATATTCATGTCTCCCGCCACACATACATTTATTCCATTGAGAATTTTACTGATTTCATTACTCAGACTATTAAGAAAATTATCAATATTTTGATTACTTGGTGATCTATGAACCCCAATCACCTTCACAATAAAATCATCGATTCTTAAGTCAGCACAAACTACATTTGTATCAGTAATATCGAGTGAAACTTCATTGAATCTTATACAATCTTTTATGTACATGCATAATCCATCACATTTATTCTGTTTAGTGTACTTATTTATTGCCGTATACCCAGGAATGTTGAAAATGAACGGCATATCTGCAGTCAACCAGGTCTCCCTCAATATTATAATGTGAATATCAGTTTTCAATTCATTGAGGCAGCAAATAAACTGATCGAAATTATCATTCAAACTACGTATATTCATAGACATAATATTGAAACACTCAGCATCTTCATTTCTGTCCTCATGAAAGTGATAGTTCAAATAATCGTCGATTACATCTGTTTCATTTTCTGTTTCTAAATTATTCAGAACTTCTTCAGTGCCACTCATAACTTATCTCATCAGGTCAACTTCTCTTTCCTTGTTCCATTCAACAAGCCCCTCACTATCTATGAATTTAAGTTTCTTAATTAGTTAGTACACAGCATCATCTACCAGACTGGTTGTTAAATACCTGAAAGTTTCAGTGTGTCTAGACAAAGCAACAATCGCATGGGGCATGCTGTTATAGATTTCATTCTCCTTGTACTTAATTCTGATTAGAATAACATTTCTATGAGTTAGCCCTTGTGCTTCGTGGATTGTGTGAAGTGCAACATCCTCTCTCCACTCAAATGTTTAAATTTTACTATCACTATTATTTTCATTCATCCTCAGTATATTAAATATTTTTCTTTCAAATTCCATAATCAGTTCTATCAATCATTTGTTGTAGCGCTTTTTGATGGGAAGGGCACTCTCTGTCACCTACCTTGTGATCGAAAGCTTTTTTATCATTGCAGCAATTCAAACATAAGGGCTTTTTGTCTCTATTATGGCACTCTTTAACATCATGTCCTGTAGTGGAACAGTGAGCACAGGTGTTTCGTGCTTGAGTGCAATGCTTAATGATATGTTCAATTTTTCTACACTTGAAGCCACGAGAGACGGCAACATAGTCTCCAACTCGGCACACCCTCCAATCAATACCAATCCGCGATTTGCTGATAAATTATTTTCTTAGTTCACCAGTGCACCCCACTACCCAGTGCACGGTGTTTTTGATTTTCGGTCCTATTTAAAAAATCGGCCTGAGGTTTTTAATGAAATTTTCACTACTCAATGATGATGACTCGAGATTTCTCTCAAACACATCGTTTGCCAATTCAGCAGCAGTTATATCTGAAGCGACATGTTACAGAATTATTCTTGGCAATTTGGATTGTGGCTCGCTCACCTCTATGTTTGGATGTTGCAGGATCTTATCACACAAAACATTTTCTTTATTGGCCCTTGGGTGAAGCACCAACAGCACACCCCCACCACGGACATCAACGGCTTTTTTAATGTTCAAATTTTGCTCACGGGTGATGTTCTTCTTCATTGTTTCTTGAATTTTTCCGCTTTGTTCCTTCTCTGTTCCATTTATTTTTTGCTGGCTTCAGGATGATCACATTCTCCTTGGGCGACAGCTTCTTGGTCCGGGGCAGAGACTCCCTGGCTGCAGCAGTGGAGGTGGCACTCGATAATGTAGAAGGTGCGGTCCTCTTCTTTGGCAGTTGCACGGCCTCAGAAAATGAGATCTGCTTGTTGTGGCTTTTTGCAACTCCACTTGCTAGTTTATTCACACTCTGCTCCAGAGTGTGAATTTTTCCAAACATTTCTGCGTTGTTCTCTTGTATATTTTGCTTAACGTCAGTAGAATAAAAAGGACAGAGCAAGCTCAAAATCAGCTGTTTTCCCCCCTCCCCCCCTCCCCCATCGTCCCCCACCCGCCCCCCGGCCTTGGCATGGTTGGGGGGTGACATGACAGTTGGTTAGTGACGTCATCAGCTGCTCAGTGATGTCACTTGACCTTGAAATTTCCTGCCACAACAAATTTCCCTCCTTTTTTTCTTTCTTCTAACCTCAAACTAGATTTACAACTAGATTAGACAACATAACCACAAAATTTTTTTCCCGCCATAAACAGAGTGCGCGCACGCTCAGTGTCCAAGTATTGATTTGATTTCACAGACACACACACTCAATTGTTTGGTGTAGTATGAAATAGGCTATTGAAATTAAATATTTAGAAGTAGTACCATCAACACTATTGATTTCCTCCTTTTTACCCTGCTGCTGCTTTTGGCATTCAAATTACACTTACTGCTTAGCGCGCACAGCGCTCAGTGACCAAGTATTGATTTCATAGACACACACA
>NW_024094418.1:0-10839 GCF_014356525.2 Nilaparvata lugens
GTATCTCCAAAGAATTTAAGGTTATTCATATTTTTCAGGGTCCACGAACTTCTCAAAACCCCCCTTGCCATTGCAATAATTATTATAAAATCCAACTATTTCTTGGAATCATTATTATTAAACGAGATTGAATGCTGTAAATCACCTCAAAGACTTCTGCTACTGCAAATATTAACAACAGGGTTGATTACATCTCGGGGTGATTCACAGCATTCAATTTGGATTCTCGTTTAATAACAATTTATCCATCAATTTCCATTTGAATAAGTGCAATCTCTCATTAATTTCCGTCTATTTCTTGGAAATTCCATTAAGATTTACAGCATTCAATTTGGATTCTCGTTTGATAATAACTATCCATTAATTTAGCATCTGAATAGATGTAATCTCTCATTAATTTCAGTCTATTTCTTATAAACTCCATTAAGATTTACAGCATTTATTGGATTCTCGTTAAATAATAACTATCCATTAATTTAGCATCTGTAGTATGTAATCTCTCATTAATTTCAGTCTATTTCTTGGAAATTCCATTAAGATTTACAGCATTTAATTTTGATTCTGGTATAATGATAACTATCAATTATTTAGCATCTGAATAAATGCAATCTCTCATTAATTTCCGTCTATTTCTTGGAAATTCCATTAAGATTTACAGCATTTAATTTGATTCTGGTATAATGATAACTATCAATTAATTTAGCATCTGAATAATGCAACTCTCATTATTGTCCGTCCATTTCTTGGAAATCCATTAAGATTTACAGCATTAATTTGGATTCTCGTTCAATAATAACTATCCATTATTTAGCGTCTGAATAAATGTAATCTCTCATTAATTTCCGTCTATTTCTAGGAAATTCCATTAAGATTTCCAATGTAGGAGCATCTATAGTATTAATCTTCACAAAGCAGGACAAGGAACAGCTGACACGAACTGCTACACATTTAATGGAAATGGTACGATAGAGCTATGGTGCTTTAACGGCACAGAGCTATGGTGGCCTACACTACGGAGGTAGTTGTACTCGCCTTGTCTCGGCGCAGTTATCTTCTGCAAATGTCTGCAGCAGAGATATTGCATTCACGAGATGACGTCACCAAATTACATGTCATCTTCAGTGTTTGCCTGTATTATTTGCTTGAAATGATTGCTGGTGTGGGAGTTATGATGATGATGATGATTAGGAGAGGGAGGGGTGTCGCGAAGAAAATTGGAGGAATTTCGGTGCCAAGTGCGAGAGGAGAGAAATTGTGCGTGTGTCTCTTCTTGTTGGTCGGTTTTTGGTCGCGACGATATAATTTTGAAGTCGGCGCGTTGTGCACCACAGATAGTGTCTTCTGCCAGCCTCAACTGCACTAAAAGACTGTCTGCGTCGGCAAAACGAATGGGCCATCCCTAGCTGCGGAAAACGGGCCTTTTCTCCCTATTCCACTCCCCATTAGACTTTTCTTATGAGATTACACACTCTCGTTTGCTCCGTCTGCCACACAGGTTCTCACTTACACACTGTATCTCTTTTCCACTCTCTCTTGTCTCCTGCTCGTCTTCCTCTCTCCTTCATCACCGCTTCAACCCCTTACTCTTTCATCATTCTACTCTCTCCTCTTCCTCTCCTTTCCCTCTCATTTCTCACTCACCTCTTCCTCATCTCCTCTCCGTTTTCTCACTCCTCCCTCTCCTCTTCCTCTCCTCACTGTCTCACTTCTCAGTCCTCTACTCTTTCTCTTCTCCTCTCATTACCTCATCCTCTCCTCACCCTCTCCTACTCCCACTCTTTTGTATAGAGCTACTGGGAAGGATATGGGTGATATTTCAAAGAATGGGTGATATGTGCAAAGTGAAACGTTGGTTTGCTTTGATTCAGATGAACTCACGGTCTATCTAAAACTGTTTCAATCAAACTATGTATTTAAATTACATAGTTTCATGAAACAATTCTATACAAACCCGTATCCTACGTTTCCAAACTCGTTTTCCAAATAAATAAGTATATTAACCTTAATCGCAACTATGTTCTGTGGTCGAGGTTTTGTAACAAAAGAACAAAAATTGTTTCCAGAATTTCGAGAGTATTAGAAATTAATTTTAAAAGATTAATTTCCAGTAGAAATTAATTAGTATGACAATTTTATATATTTCCACTGAGAATTTATATGCTTAAACATTGAATGCAATTCAGTTTAACATTTATATATTTCTTATTCGATCATTTTAAACAACCTTAACATATCTTAAAAGTTTATGTGGAAAGAAAGATACAATTTCATAATAAAATTTATAGTTACTAAAATTTCTAAACTTTAAAGAGAAATAAAATAAATTTGAATATAAAATAATATTGTTACCTTTTCAGCGGATTTTGGAGAAAAGAAAAATTAAACTTGTATAATAAGAAATAGGTCAAACTGAGCAAACAAACCTATAACTGAGCAAAGTATTAACAAAAATTGAGGAAACTACTAAAAAAATTACATTTGAAAGGAAAATCTTCGTAATTGACTACATCTGATCTCCAATTCATGTAGATGCAATACAATATCTATAGTAATTCCGAATTGCTTTTTTCCATATCATTATACAATTCAATAATGATTATTATTTTACTTTATATTATGTGAATCGATCTTTGTTGTATTTCAAGCTATTGTATATAAATGTATAAGCCAGTATTTATTGTAATCCACATAAATAAAGCACTCAATCAATCAATCAATCAATCTCCTCCCCCTTTCACCTCCCTCTCATTTTCCAGTCCTCTGACCCACCTCTTCCTCCTCACCTCCTATTCTACTTATCCTCTACTCTCCCTCTGCTATCTCTGTCCTCTCAGTCATCTTCCTCTTTTCATATCATTCTTTTCATCCCCTCCTTACCCTCTCTTCTTCCTCAACTTTCCCCCTTCTCACTCCCTTCACCTCTCACCCTTCCACGCACTCTCTCTCTCCATTTCTCTCTTTTCCACTATTTTCCCTTTTCTCATTTTCTTTATCCCTTTCTCTCTCACTTTATTTCTCTTTCTCCAGAAGTCTCATCTCGTTTTCGCAGTGCCATCTGTTTCTACACTTATGTTGAGAAATATTAAGGGGCTGAGATTTTCATTTTCTCGTCGTGACCCAGCACCGAATATCTGGAGAATATTGCAGATAACTCCAGACAAGGCTCGAAAGAATACATCTGTCTTTTTTCTAATCTTCAGCAAGCTGATGTAACTTGGACTCAGCTCCATAAAAAAGGCCCAAAGTGATGTTGAAGATATATTAATTTGTTGAGCATGATTTAATACATTCGGAGCAGTGTAATTTATGAGCTGCTAATAGGATAAAGACATTGTTCAATCTTCATTCAATTTTCAGAATGGAGAAAAATGTAATGAGCTAAAAGCTGGAATGATCTTTGATATGATGCACGATTCATTTCAAGGATGATTACATTCTAGTCAAATATCTAAGTAATAATGTCTATCTAATTGCAGATCAAACCCAAATTATAAAAACTGTAGGATAGCAAAGTAAACACTGTATTTATACCACATTATTAACTGTTAATCACAATATTATACTTAATCTCAAATTTACGAGACTTTCAGACAAGAAGGACGAGAAGAAGCTGAAGAAGAGTGGGATTGATCAATGCTGACCCAAATGAAAGTTGTAGCAATTCGTGTAATTTAATACCCGCATGCTTTTTACTTGAATACCCCTGTTTCTCTTGAGATGTAATAAATCTTCTTCATTTTCTATTCAAAACACACTTTCAAGTTTATGGTCTACGATTCTCACTGACTTATTACTTCGTGGACTATGATTATCATACAACTACTATGCAGCCTAGCTAGCTGACGGAACTTAGAAAGTTAAATATCCTCACGGAATCAACTTGAAATCTCTGAAAACTGTTGCTAATCTCAAAGTATTGAAGTTTCATGTATTTGCACCAGATACTAACGAACTTGCAAGTTCTTGGAGAGTAGTACTCCAATATTAATTATGTACAAATAGCTTTTTACAAGAGCAATGAACAGGGAAGTTTCTGGCATCTAAGAGGCAATACTAGTGGATGAATGCACTGAAATTGAGTTAGAAAGTTGACTGGGGGGACACTGGAAACTCTCTCGATGGAGCAAATAATTTTTCCTTGATCGGCGTGTTTCTAATTAATAAAAACTTTCCTCGAGATAAGTTTGATGCGAAATAACTTTCGAATCGTATACAGAAAAATAAACAGAATATCTTGGTGAACTATTTCAAAACTGTACGGAGAAGTTTGTGGTGAACTTGAGTTTCTCGGGTTGAAAGCGGTGTGTTCTATAAAATCTTGAAATTGAATAAATTAATGTGGAGAAACTCCTCCCACGTTTCCAACGTCATGTTGATTTTTTTATTTCTTTCTTTCATGATAATATCAATTTACTTCAATAAAAAATTGCATGGTTGCCTGTAAAGTCGGTATACGGGCAAAAGTTTTACGTGACAACGACTTTGAGTGGTAAAATAATTATGTGAAATTCATTCGTATAGTAGTAGAAGGATGAAATAATAGTAACAATTTGAAACATTTATTTATACAAAGAATTATATTGAAAACATTAATTTATACAAAGAATCTCGCAGTGAACCACAACATTGTGATTACTACAACATAACCTATTCACTTATGCATGATATGTGATTATGCATTATTGTGATTACTACAAACTAACCTATTCACTTATTCACCTAAGCAGGCGCAGTCGCAGGAGATTGCTTGCGGCGCCCTGCGCAGGTTGACTGCTCCGTTTCACTCTCTCCAGGTGAATGCCTTCGGCTGCTGCGTTGCTCGCCACTGCTCCTATCGTGCTCTTTCCAGACGACCGTAAACCGTAACAAATGCTCTCACTCGCTCTCATTGTGAGCGCATAACATGGGAACGTAACGCAGTTTCTTGAAGTGTTCACCGGCAAACCAATTTATAAGACGTTGTCACGTCAAAACTACAATCACTTAGCATAAAAGCCAAAACATTACATTCTTTAATTTTTTGTAATTCCTGTGTACTGAAATTGTACACTGATGATAGAATCATGATAACCCATGTTTTCATCAATAATAATCCACTTTTGGGACATCAAGATCGAATAATTACTTCAGCAAACACTTGGTGTGATTACTACTCTGGAGAAGTACATTGTGTGACGTTATTCTTTATATTTAAATAACGAGTAGCTCCTGCTTGGCATCAGTCGGTAGAGCATGAAATATTGATATAATCATAAAATAGGTCGTGGTTTTTTAATAGAATACAGTCTCATTAAAATCTTTATAGGCCCGATATGAGCTTCCCTAAACTCTTGTAATCATTAAAAATAAATATATATAATACGATACTTATACTAGAGTGTTGAGGAATTAAAATAAATTGCACACCATAAACAATTTGATACATATTAACAAATAATGCAAAAAATAGATCGAGGCAAAAAATATATAACGAGCGATAAATATAATATAAAAAATAAAAATGGAACAATAATTGAAATCAGTAAAAAATACAGGCTAAACTTTATACTCTAGATTTATGGCACGATCAATACCATGTGCTTTATCTTAAAATCATATGCATCCTTTGCATGTAGCTGCGATATGAGCTTGCTAATACTGTCGACTTGGACAATTCAATTAAAAATAGGTTCTTTAAGATCAACTTGAGAAATTGGCAACTAATAATCCAAAGATATATATATAAATTCTCTAGTACTTAGTAGATTCTTTGTATTGAATAATATTTTATCTCAGGGTGCAAGATTCGGCACCTGATGGAATAGGTAGAGCAATTCATCTAGTGAATTAGAGCTATACCAAACTATCGCAAATTATGTTGAAAAAATTAAAGATCATATGAATGTTTTAATAGCCTAGATTTATACTTCTTTGATTCGATAGAATTTTCTGAAATGTATTGATTCATTTACTCCTTAATAAAATACCTTTAATACTCCATTTACTTGCGCAAGTATTTTTTATTAAATTCTTAATTTATAATAAAACCCTTTCGACAAGCTAGCTTTGATTATTAGATAAATTCGAAGCAAGGGCGCCCATCACTAATTTAATATTTCTCACTCACGTGTCGAAATCTTCTATTAGCCGCGATGTTGATCCAACTCCTGGTGGTCCTGGAATATGGTAGCCGGAATCGTCTCTTCCAAGGGGTTACAAAATATTTGAAATGAAAATGACTTCTGCTTTATAAGAGCATCACAAAGTCTTTTAAGAAATTTAATAATTCAATCTAACTTTAGCTTTTACAAGTTATAGCAAGGTATTACGCTCTAAAATATTAGGGTCTCTCTCATGGGGATTTGGCTGGCGAGTGATGGTTCCCTTCTCAATTTTACAATTCTTATTTCCGACTTTCAAATTAACATAAAATTTGAATATCTTAGCCTCCGCCATTTAATGGTTCAAATAGATCGTACAAAAAATATCAAATTATTACTTATGTTGTTTGGTAATAATTTCTTTGCCTCCGGCCATCTCTATAACATAGACTATACAATAATTTAACATAAATCCCAAACATTTATAGAAATATATATAAATATTTTTGAATTGGCATACTATTGCCGCCTATAACTGCCATTGTGCTATTGGTGCATGCAAATTGTTCAGTATTCATGCGCTTGGTACCTCCTATTTCCTGATACACTTAATTATTTTTATTAGGTTTTTAAGTATGCTCTCTACATGCTGGTTAATATTTATATACTAATATTATTTCATGCTTCCTAATAGTTAGCCACGTGACCATGTGTTCTTTCAAATTGCATACCGTTCCGCTACAATAGAGCTCTGCCAAGGGTTTTGGTCAGATTCTACGTGCTCGATCGGTCGATCGTTAGGTCGCCGATCACTGAATGTATATACCTAACCTCAATCTTCAAAATATTTATAATAATTATTTATTAGCAACAATTATTTCAAATCCTTTTTAGGTTTTTTGTACCGTTTAGCCGAACAAGCTGATGCTATCTAATCTTAATTGTTATCTATTTGGCGATATTAGCCAGTTACTTTATTCGAACCTATTATACTTCAGTTAGGGATTTTTATCTACCCAAATTTCGATACTTTACACACGCCCCTGGATTTGAATTCAAATATTTGAGAATCACAATGTTTTTAATGAAAATCCACCTTCAATACATCGATATATACCATACTTGTTTATAAATTATACTCTCAGACTTTTATCACAGTTCGCAGATCTATCTGCTGCACCTCCTTTAGACCTCTATCAAGTACAATAACAAATTCTCCTCCTAACACACAAAAAAGATCATAAATATAATCTTCTAGACGCATTCCTCCTTACAACACCAAAAACATAGTATTTTTAAATTCGCCGCTCGTAGGGCCGCCAACCTAACTACACACATTTCTTGATTCTCACAATTGATTCTTTTCAGACAATAATTTCGATGTACAAAAATTCTGGGCTTATATTTTATAGTATTCTTAGGTCTTAATATAAATAATTTTCTATACATCAGGTACAATACTTTTCTTTTGCTAATGGCTCTTTGGTTTTGGGTAACTAGCATTCACTTTAGGTTTTTTCAGGTACAAACATGCATAACTAACGGTAATAAATATAAAACATATAATAAATATACTGACATTAATAATATAATAAATAACAGTAATAAATAACATTTTGGGTTTAATACTTCTTTTATAATCATATGTTGAGCGCTACATTCGATTCAGGTGGCTTTGCCAGCTGACGCTTGTTCTACATTTATACTGCTTACGTCAGAACTGGTTGTCCGAAACTCGCAACTAACCTAACTGCTACATTTTTTCTCTTTAAAGGTAATTACAAATTTAAATATACTATCCCCGCTTGTGTCCTTTTTTATTTGATGTAACTAATTTAATTACATAATGAAAAGTTGATCTTTTGCTTGTTGCAGGCTTTGGATGGTTTGGAGAAATCAAAAATCTGATTTGTTGACACGAGGTTGCTTCATCAATATTAAATTTATTAAGAAGGTTAGTATTGGCTTGATAGTGGTGTTTTCCTTGATTACTTATCATATTATTTCAATTCGACGATATAGCATGTAGAAATTTCGTGGCTTTCCTGCATCTTTTGGCTTTCTCTGCTTTTAGCTATACTGTAGGCCAGTTGGGTTATCTGCTGTCCGTTGTTGATTGTTGAGGCTGTCCTAGTTGATATTTTTTTCATCATAATTTAAAGCCCTTGTACCTTGTGTACTCCTTTAAACAATTCCTTGTTTCATTAATGGTAGTTTCTTTTAATCTGTTCTTTTCCAATCATCTGCACTCTTAACTCAGCCTTCCTTTCATTATTTTCATTTAATATTCTCGATTTCGGTTCATTATAACTCATTATGCTCAAGACAATAAACATTTTTATAATATTAAATTTCCAATTATCAATAATAGATTCTTTCAATACCAACAATACAATATTTTTCCATCATATCTACAACACAGTATTCTATTAATATCACAGCCATTATAACAAAGATTACACACCATATCAAAACATTTATCTCTTTTTAATGCATAACTCTCATCATATAGCCAGTACTTCCATTTTATTTATATTATTTTTTTAATTCTTCTAATCTTATTAGCCACTTTCCATTCTTCATTAGTCCATCTTCCATTTCCTTGTTGCCCATGCATGAATCCATATTTGATCTTGTAGCTCCATTTTTGTCATATTTCTTTGGCCTATTATCCGTCACATCGTTGATCATCTTCCTTAAAACGGATATGCGCGCGCGCGGTTCCTCTTCGTTTCTTCTCCCGCCTCCGGGCCTTACGATGCATGCTCCTCTTCCTCCGAATGCCGTCCTCTCTGTCCTGATGTCGGCCGTCCGGTGTCCTCGGGCGCTCCCGTCTCCGGGCCTTGCGGTGGTCGCTCCTCTTGTCCTGGATGCCGTCCTCCCTGGTGTCATCCTCTTGATCCTCTATCTTGGGTCCCTGTCTGCTTCGGTGGTGTCCATTGATAGGCGGTTGTAGGTTCAGTGCACGGACTGTTACATTTTAATTTGTTCTGTTCCATCCCTCCTTGATTATAGCATGATCCTGGTGGCTGTGGTATTCTCCGCGGTGAGTGATCTTCGGTAGGGAACAGGATGCTTAATAGGGATTGATGCTCGCGGCTGGTTTTTGTGCACGTGGGCGGCGGTTTTTGTGGTAGGCTGTCTTGTATGGGCTCCTGTGTGTCTGGTGGTGGTTATCTTGTGTTTTTTGTTGGTTTAATCCTGTTGCATGCGCTAATGTATAATTTGTGCTTACTTGTTGAGGTGGCGGTTTATAATTTCTGTTGTAATTTTCTGAGTGTGACTTTATTTGAGTTTAATCGATCGCGGCCATCATAGTGCTTCCTGCGGTTGCTCTGCTGGGCGTAATGTTGGTTGTGCGATTTTGAAAATTTTCATTATTCCAGTTACCCTTTTGCTTGTGCTCATAGCGGCGTTCAATTGAGGGGCAATCGGTAGCGATCATATGATACCGGTTCATAATTTTGGCTGTTATACTGATTACTTTTTGAGTTATGTTGATTCTGTGTGTATCTCTGGTCTGAACAGTGGTTTGACATTGCCATCACAGACTGTATGCATATAAATGATTTATCAGCTGTTTGCAATCAGTAATGGGTTGTGTGGCGAGTGCCATTCTAACTTGATATGGTAGTTTCTTTAGAATATACGTGCCAATGCCGATTCGTTAATGGGCTCGCTCAATTGAGAATTTTTGAACTGTAGAGCAGTGACGAAAGTGGTACATGCACCGTCTAAGTTAGGGTTGAAATCGCAAGATATGATGTCCGCTAGCACGTCCAACTGTTTACTTCTGCTCCAATACTGTTCCAGGAAGACAGCTACAAACTCATCCAATGATGTAACTTCATGGGCTCTACTCCGAAAGACATCAGGGTTCGCCAATCAATAAACTAGTCAAACGAAGACGCCACATGCTCCAAGAGGTAGGTGCAAGAGTTTGTACTAATTTTATCTGATCAATGAATGGTTGAGGTGCAAATGGCGATCAGTATTATCAAATTTACCCAGTCCTTGCAATATACTATGTGGGTTGATGTTATTGCTTGAATTCCTTGATGTTGTTGTTGGATATGATTTTCTAATGCTGTTATTTTTTCCTGTGCCATCTGCCATTGGCTATTATGTGTAATTTTATTAGCGTTTATTCTTGATCTAATTGTTCAGAGTGGATTTTTGAATTAGTAGAGTTCCGTTTAAAGTTTTACAGGTTTCTGTGTTTTGATTGATGCTACCTTGCAGTTGGTTCATTTTGTGGACATATTAATCTGTTTATTTTTGTATTTCTTTAATACTGTTAATATTTTTGTCAATGTAGTGGTTAAATTTTTGATTGGTAACGGTAATTTGTTTGTTGATTTATTGATGGCAATCGGCCTTAATGTTATTTGTTAAATCCTGAATGGGTTATGATTTGTGGGTTAGGTTATCTATCCTTTCGTTGAGTTCACAGGTAACCGTATCAAACCTTTCCAATAATCCTGCCGTAACTTTATCCTGACTTTCTTTCTGTAGATTTATCATTGCTTTTAATTCTTCCCTATGATTCTCTACTTTAGTCTCAATAGTATCCAACCGTCATTCTACTGATTTTATAGCGCCTGCTGTCTCTTTCATGCCCTGTTTCCACTTTTGGTTTATTGCCTCTTTATTGCAGCATTCTCTTTTTTAATCTCCCGGCAAATCTATTATCCATTGTTTTTGTAATCATAAGAGTGACATACTGCTATTTGTTCCATTATTACCCTTTTAAATGATC
>NW_024094419.1:0-10089 GCF_014356525.2 Nilaparvata lugens
GAACTCTTGATATTAAGCTACTGAAACGAGTTTTCGTGTGCGGTGATTGGCGAGGGGGTGGGTGAAAACTTACAATCCTCTATAATACCCTTTGGTTCAGGTAGAAAATCTTTATTGGAGGTAGAAAATAGTAGAAAATAGGTAGAAAATCTTGGCATAGTCGGTTTGTTTAAATTCGAATGTGGCCGGGCCAGAGACATGCTTTTTCGAGGGGGGGGGGGTAATCTTTAAACACTCAATAACTTTGTCTAGTGATGAGCTATCGATTCCGTTCTTTGTGGAATATGATAGCAGAGCTTGTGTACTACATTGGCTCATTTAGTTTTTCAGAAATTCAATCATGGCAAGACTAGAAACGAGTTTTCGTGTGTGGTGATTGGCGAGGGGGTGGGTGAAAACTTACAATCCCCTATAACTCCGTTTGGGTTGAGGTAGAAAATCGGTTATTGGAGGTAGAAAATAGTAGAAAATATTTAGTAAATATTGGCATAGTTTGTTTGGTGAAATTCAAATGTGGCCGGGCCAGCGACATGCACGTGACCTACACATATTTTCGCCAATATCTCCGTTATGAATGGTTAGATTTCAGTTTGGTTTGAGGTAGAAAATAGTAGAAAATAGGTAGTAAATCTTGGCATATTTGGTTTGGTCAAATTCAAAGATGGCCGGGCTGAGAGGTCATTGACCTTTCTATATTTTTGCTCATATCTCTGTTATCCTTGAGGTAGAAAATCTGTTATTGGAGGTAGAAAATAGTAGAAAATAGGTAGTAAATCTTGGCATAGTTGGTTTGGTGAAATTCAGAGTTGGCCGGGCTAACATGTCCCTGGCCCGGCACTTTAGTTTATTCAATATCTCTGCTATGTTTGAGGTAGAAAATCGGTTATTGGAGGTAGAAAATAGGTAGTAAATCTTGGCATAGTTTGTTTGGTGAAATTCGAATGTGGCCGGGCCAGCGACATGCACGTATCAGGAGAATGTTGGGATGAAATGCAAAGAAAACAGAAGGCAGTTGAATAATATTATTATCACAATAGTCCTATAATTGCTATAATTGCTTCACATGTTGACAGGTGTCTGGTGCCGAGTTGACTGTGTGTGTGCATCTGTGTGGTGTGTGTGTGTGTGTGTGTGTGATAGTGTGAAGGAGTGAGGGGCGACTACCTGTCAGTGGAGTGGGTGATAGAGTTGTTGTGAGGATGGAGTGCAGAAGGGGGGTAAGCGAGACCGGAGTAGGGTTCTGTGCGCTATCTACAATCTGGCAAAGGAACTACTCGATTACGCATGAACAGATAGTCCTATTCCATTAGCCTTCTGTGCTATTATTAATTATGTGCTATCATATAGTCTATAAGTACTTTTTCATGAATTTATTTGATTTATGTAGGAAGCTTATTCCCATGCACGGCACGAACTCATAAATCCTGAGATTATTAAATTGTTATTTCTATTAATTATTATTTTGTTCATTGATCAAAGTATATCCTGTTAAATCTACAGACCGAACAGGTTTTAAATTGTAGAGTTCTGAATTGACTTGAAGTCCACATATCAGTATTAGATATACATATATATTTTTACAGCTCACAACACTGTGAATGCTAATAAACCTTGTGATAATTGTTCAAATATTAGAAAATTTATTTATTTAGAGAAAATTATAGATATAAGAGTATTTTATATATATTATTTCATGGAAATATATTTTATGTTTTATGTCAGCATACAAAATCTTAGAAGTTTTTATTATTTCCTAATTCATCTCGTGATATACAGTTTTAGCTGTCTTGGTACCAAGCAAAAATCTTCTGCAGCATATCAAATCAGTGAATCAATTAATATTGATCTTATTCAGAGCATTTATTACTTGTCATCCTTTGATGATAGTCGCACTATTCAGCCAGAAAAATCTTACTGATAATTATATTAATAAGTCTACAGTATATCATATAAGGATCCAGAGAGCTTCAAGAACTGGCGCTGTAAGTTTCATGGAATTTCAAAAGGGTAAATTGGTGCATACCTGTATTCATGACAAGCGTTTTAAGAGTCAATTAGAAAAACCATAGTTGATTCTCATTATTCTCGATTGAATATATGGTTACTGATAGTCAGTCACCGGCTATCTTTTTGACTTCCTTATTGGTGTTCCTCAACAACTTCACGGAAGCAGCGGTAAGAATTATTTATCACCAGTCATTGAACCCTGTGGTGATTAAATATATTTGGAATATTCATGCATCTACTACTGAGCTAGAGCTGCGGTTTGAACCTAGCATATTTGCGAGCCGGACGGCCTTAACTTTTTGCAAATTTATTTGCAAGATAGGGATTTAAGCAACCGCTCCATTACATATCAAATGTACCGCACCACATATGAATGGTTGGCAATTCACCCCATTACAACGTATATACAAGGTTTTTGGAAATTTTGCATTTCAAGGATAATATAAAAGGGAAGAGGAGCCTCCTTCATACGCCAATATTGGAGTAAAAATCAGACTATAGATTTATTCATCATAATTAGCCTTATATGATGTTAATTAAATCTTGTGTAGGCATGATCTGATCGAATAAGTTGGTGTATCAGTGTGGATGTGCTTATGGTTTGGGAAATTTTGCATTTCAAGGATAATATAAAAGGGAAATGAGCCTCCTGCATACGCCAATATTGGAGTAAAAATCAGACTATAGATTTATTCATCACAATTAGCCTTATATGATGATAATTAAATCTTGTGTAGGCATGATCTGATCGAATAAGTTGGTGTATCAGTGTGGATGTGCTTATGGTTTGGGACGTCGTTCAGTTATAAATGTTATTTATTCTATTGATAACATTTTTGTTCATTATTTGTTATAATATTCTTTAATTTTCATAAATTTTGAATTTGTTTCATTTTTACTTTTTCCATAAGTATTTGAAATCTTTGTATTTTTAGTTTTTGAATTAGGTGGTATTTTTTTGTATTATTGCATAAGTTCGTATTACTTTTATCATTATTTTTCTTTTTTCATTTCTATCTATACAATTGTTATTGTTAAGGAGACATATTTGGGGAAGCCCGTTGTCTCCACTGTAAATAAATAAATAAATGAATTACTGATTACGTGCAATAACGCATGCAATTAATAACCAAAATAACATAGTATTGTCTCTCGAACTTTCTCTGCTTTGAACTCGGGCTGTCCTGTTGACAGTATGTCTTGATTGGCTTTTGATGTTAGCATTTTTGATACACCAACCCTAACAGCCATTAGCCGTTTTCACACCGATATCTCGCCGACACGACATACAGACAGGATTTACTCTGATGGACAGTATAAGAGGAGGCTGCGGTTTATAACTGCGTGCGGTCTACTGTTCACAGAACTACTAGTAGTCAAGATGCTCAATATCTTAAAGCTTACACAAAAATATGTTGAAAGAACAGCAGATGATTTGTATTATTTATTCGTCGTCTGCAATAGAACATATTCACAAGAAATACCTTGAGCCAACATTTGCTTGCATAGGAAACAATGGATGCTTGCATAGGATGGAATCATCTTTCTTGAAATATTGCAAGGATTTGGCATCCATTACAGACTCGATGGTTTCCACATTATGATCGTTGAATCCAAGTTGGGATACGAAAACCTAACGAAGAAATATTGGATCGATTCGCAAGCGACAATCTTTTCCGATCATGATCCAATTTGTTGAGAGGAAAAATTGCTGCCAATTTATTCCCTTCTTGAGATGAGAGAATGAGTTGGAAGCGAAATAGGTCAGTTAGAAGTTACTACTTCAACCTCATACTTTATTATTAAATTACTCACATATTCCCAGAGAGCTTGATTAAACCTGATACAGTTTTTTATTAATGGGTATTTTCGCACTCCAATCCTTAGAAAGTATAATTTAAATGATAATATTTCACTGATTCCAATACTGTGTATTCTTGGACTTGATAAATTATGTGAGTCTCACATGTGAAATATATAAGATTTATTGATAACTAGCAGGAACCCGTGCTTCGCATGGATCTATTTTCAAACTTGATAATCTGAAAACTTGACTTAATGAAATTTTAAAGAACTTAAAATAGGCCTATAACCATCCTTGGTTAATTAAGAATCTAGCCTATAAGCAAAATTTCAAGTTAATTAGTCCAGTAGTTCAGACGTGGTGATGCGTCAAACATAATTTTCCTATCCCATACGTGTATAAGCCAACTCTTTATTTTATTATAGATATGGTTAACGATTGCAAGAGATAGGAGTGTGGAACAGAATAGTTGTGAAACTATGATAGCGCCAGAAGTGTCTCAAACACAATAGTAGGTACTACATGAACTTTTTGAAAGTGATTTAAAAAAAAAATGTTAAAACAACAGAACTGAAAGTTGTTAACCTTATCATTCTACCTCCATTAGAGGCTTTTGTTTGAGCCGAAAGAAATCTTCTATCTTCTATATATATAAAAAAATGAATGTCTGTTTGTGTGTTTGTTCCCTATGACTTGAAAAATACTTGACATAACGGCATGAAACTTTGGGAATATGTTGTGTGAATATTGGGGATGGTTTCTGACCAGAAATTTTAATAGGGTGGCTAATAATGATTATTTATCAATCTATTTTACAGACCTATGTTTTCGAAATTGTCGGCCTAGAGGCTACCGAAGAACGAAAAGATGATCATGATTCAATATCATATTGAGATAATATGATTTAGCATCTAAAGTTACCAGCTGTAATAAACACGTCACCCTATGATAAATTGTGTAGGCTACTGATATTACAACGGTAGTTTGGAGTTGAAGTGTAGTTGATTGGTTCCAGCTGTAGATAATGGTTCCTTAGAAGACCTATACAAATAATTATCACTCCCCTATCATTGAGTAACCGGAAAATGTTGGAAAAAATTATTCACCTCATGGAAGAGAGTTGTTCATATTGCATTTATTATTACTGAAGAAAGTCAGAAAAATTCACAATGTTTTTGAATTTAGCTTAGCTTATTTTCATCCTGAAAATCCTAAAATGGAAGATGGAAAGAATATGTAATTCCTGGTAATGATTTATCGTACATCACATATTCCCTGGACCATCTATTGACAATCAACAACTATGAAAACATTGAACTCATCTTTAAAACACTAATTTATCCTATCTATTTTTTTCTAAATTCAACACTTTACTGTTAGATATTACTACCAATTGATTGAGAAGAATATGTTTTGGGAATAATGAATGCTGCATGACTAAGCACATTGGAAGTCCGTATTTAGATGTGAATGAAAATATTGATTGTCAGATAAATTTCATGATTCACCAAATAAAGTGAAGTATACATTGACTTATGGCGGTACGAAGTTTGCCAGGTAAGCTAGTTGTAAATAAAGCTTTATTATTAATAGTCAATACTGAAAAAAGACAGGCTCAATCACCAGGAATACTATAAATTCTGTGAAGGACAAGTAAGCCATTAATTTTGATTAGTTTAATCACTTACATTATGGACAATCAATACGTATGACATTCATTAGCTACAAAATAAAAAACTTTGATTGAAGTGACCCCGACTACTACAATATGAATAACCATTTAGATCAAATAAAAGATATTACTCACATCTCTCATCAACTCGTACTTCTTGTTCACAAAATATTAACACAAAAATAAGAGTTATATTGAATGAACTCACGGCTAGTACTCAAGTTTGTCTTTTTCTGGCCATGCTAAGAATGAATATAGGTTTATGTTTGACATCTTGTTTTTTGTAATCTTGTTGTCTATTAAGAAATTTTTCAATGTGATTTTTGTTTGCAATAAAATTTGAAAAAAAGAATTATCAACAAACTCCTAACCAAAGAAAATCTCTGTGCTCTGTTCCAATCGGAATGTATGAGACTCATACAACAATGGAACAAACATGGCTAGTGCTTTCGATCCATGGAAAATTAAATTCGATCAGCTGATTGATGAAATTATTTTAAGCTTTCCAATGATTATAACATATGTTAGAATATCATGTGTCAATTATCTCAGTTCCATATGGCATTCACCTTACCATGTTCATAACCTTACTAAATATGATCCTTTTTCATCCTTTGGAACCCTTAGAGGCAATCTCAAAATCCATATCTCAAAATCCGTTCTTAGTGCGCGTCTAGCATGTTTGAAGAATATTTGTGCAAAGTTTCAAGTCTGTAGGACAATTAGTTTGAGCTGTAGTGTGATTTTCCACAAAATTTCCGAAAAATGCCCTCTCCTGGCAATTTTTTATAGTGGAAGTGCAACATGCTTGAAAAACATCCAATTTTTCCCCATCATACAATCAAAAATAATGTTGTTCTCCACATTCACTATAGAAACTCAGAGGTGTATAATAGAGGTGTATATGAGCAGTCAATTAGAATTATGATTTTGTTAGAGTCTATGAGATTTTATTTGACTGTAATCTGAACAAACTGGGAACTGGAATAAAGATGTTATCAATATAGTTCAGGTATGCAGGTTGCAGGTGATTCACATGAAAGAACGGACAACATGCATCAAAATATTTCAGTGATAGGTAGAAGCATTTTTTATGAAAGATTTGGTGGGCAGAGATCGATAGATACAATGACGAAGTGACCATGAACTATCACGTTGTCTCTCTCTTGCAGTTTCAACGTGGGTAGCAGTTTAATATTTGAAAGAGTCATTTTTTCAGTGGTGCTCCAATCTGGAGGGGTATGGAAGGTGTGCCAATCTTGGCGAATAACCCAGGTAATCGGGTTACCATGATGCACAATCTGTCGCAGATATGAAGTGGAGCCTTTTGCCGGGTATGATGGACCGATCGCAGTAATTCATCAAACAGCATCCACGGAGCAGAATCAGAATTCAATCAGGTCGAGCTGATAGCGGAGGCGACCAACCATGTGTATCTGCTCTGCGGTTTTTGCTCTTTCGAATCGGACTCGATTGAATTATGTACAGCTCATCTCCATAGCATTGATTCGCCCACGTATCCTGTCACTTTTGACACTAAATTTGCGGCAATCGCTCCGAATTGGATTTGAAACTTCAATTAACATCAATTGCAAACAAAAATTGTGGAGCTCTTAATTTGGTGGACTTCTGCGATAGCGATTCAATGATAAGCGAAATTAATGTGGCCGCCAAAAGTGATGACTGAAGTCAGTACTATTATGATTAATGAACGATCTGATGGAAATTTGATTTCAGAAAAATGACTGATCGTCTATTCTTCAAATATTGCGGAATTAAATGTTGATTGGCTTTAAATTGATGTGAAATTGAGCTTATATTATTCACTATAGTCAACCAAAACTAATTGACTCGCTGATGGTCTGGATCACACAAGAAATTATGAGAAAAACAAATTACAATTTAAAATTTTGATGAGTCAAGGGCACTGTAAAAATATTGATAGGTATGAGAACATTGTGAATCAAGTTAATGATGATGATAATAATATTTTTCTAGTATTAATAATTTAGTAATGATTCCAAATTCCATCAAACGTATACAACAATGAATACCGTTGGAGAGACGTTGAATATAGATTCTATTATAGAACAGATGAATAAAATCAAATCACAGTCAAAAATCATATTTCATGAGGAATAATTACAATTTATAAGAAGTAAATTATACTTGTCAACACTAAAAAATCATACTTAAACACTTGAACATGAATTCGTCTATATAATGAAAAGACTCCCTAATAGATATATAAACTTCTCAAATTGTATTTTGTCTACAATTTCTCCCAGTATTGATCTCCCTTTTAAGATCGCAATGGAACAATATAAGATGAACCTGAGATCGATGCACATGGTGCAAAGTTCAATACTCCTCAAATCAAATTACCTTCTAGACTCAAGATAATTAAGAGAAGTTGATGGTGGAAACTCGCACTTTGCATGTTTCTCAGATACAAATAGATTTAATTTCCAAGAGGTTAATGATGTTCATTGATTCACAGTCTCAACCCCTGACAGAACAGCAGACAGTGTGCACTAAATGAGCGGCGGTGAAAAATCACTCCACACACTTAACCCAACTTCTGACTGCACGATTTCATAATGGAAACGGCACGAGAATACATTACATTAGTGGAGAATATGCAAATTAGTCCCAACAGCCATAACCGCCATTCTGCTCTGTCTCATTTGCTTTTGCTTCTAATTGGACTGCCTCCCTCCCTCCTCTGTACTACTTACCAGGTTCGTCCAAAAACTTCTCGCAAACTAATTTAAACTAAGAAGAGCCTTAGAATGTTACACTCGTGTATTGGAAGACATCTGCATGTGGTTCAATTCAATTATTGCACAGTTCTCCCAACATTGGAATCAATATTATTTGATACCATCCCGTATCTATTTCCAGTAGAATCATATCGAATTAACATGAACAACCATCTAACAATAACAATTCAGTTTGTATTATTGAAAACTCAATGCATGAAACTGCTCTCTGTGTTGATTGGATTTGTCTGCGTCTCGCGACTACCACCAGGATAATAGGCTTTTATGGTTATATGGATGATTTCATTGATAGGATGATATTAATATCACATGTAGCTGATACATAGAATTCATTTATCGAGGCTGCACTTGCATGTTCATTGAAATCAATATCACAATTAGTATAAATCAAAGTCCTGAAAAGCTCCGTAAAAAATAAAACTGTATGATAAAATGTCAGGATTGACGTTCACTGATTCTGGTTAGTCTGATTGACGTCATAATCTCTATTTCATCATTATTTAAATCACATACAAGCTGTCACTGTGAAAATATTCTATAGATCAATCTCCATTACGGTATATTGGAATGTACGTCAAAAAATGAACATACACTACCACTATGGCCATCACTATAATTTATTGTATAATTTATTATTTAACTAAGAACATATTGCAAGAACCGGGTTGGCGAATAATCTCCATGGAACTGGTGAAGGAAGTAGAGTTTAGATATTGTCTTTCTTTTCTTTGAGACTACTTTTGAATATAAATGAAAATATGAATTTGAGTACACATTTTGAATTATTCTGTCAGTAGCCGAAACGTCGTGACAAGATAATTCAAAAAAAGGTAATCAGATTTATATTTTTATTTAAGATATTGTATTTGGATGTGGTGTTAGTAGTATTAAGTGGATTTGAATGTGTATATTTCGAATAATAATGGCTAAGATTGAATTTCAAGTTTTAATAGACAGATGAAAATCGATGAGACATTGCAGTTATTCAAATGTTAATTGATAGATAATTATTATTGAAAGAAAATCCAAAGTTGAATGCGGTGAACCACCCCGAGGGCTTCTGCTAGTGCAAAAATATCGACAACTGGGTCAACAGCTAGGTTGAGAAATTTTATGAGAGCTAATAATAATAATCATAAGCTAATAGTCGATGAGAGCTAGTAATCCAAGAATTATAATCCCCGGGCTGGCAAATAATTTTAGCTGTTGACCCTGTTGTCAATATCTGCAGTAGCAGAAGTCTTCACGGGTGTTCACAGTATTCAACTTTGGATTTTCGTTTTATAATAGTTATTTTCAATATTCATCGAAGCCTCACCACAATCATCATCATCAATCAATCTATAATTAAAATGGATATTCTTATTAAGAAAAGGTAGAATTTACAATTTGAGAAGTAAATTACTGTAACTAGATACTCTCGGGTACTTTAGTTCCTGTTCTAAAGGCGAAAGAATTTTTCAAGTTCTGCTCTAATCGGACTCGGTTGAGGTCGAAACTTTTAAAATCAATTTCAGGCAACCATCCAGTTTCAAATCTCACAAATCTCGCAAGTTCTCTGCAAATATTCCCGCTCACAAAACCGGATCATGTAACCTAATAGCGAGGTTCTAAGATGCCAAGAGAAACATTTCTCCGACTTGAATTACAATTTGCTCACCAGTGCTAGCTCAAGGCTCCTCGGCAGCTGCAGAAGTTTTCCGTTGACCAGCTTGCTTCTTGGCAAAGTTTTCGTTGCCGCACTGTTCTCTCATACCCTCTCGCCCTCACTCCTCCACTATTCTCTTATACCCTCTCTCCTTCTCCAATAAAGCTCTGCACTG
>NW_024094420.1:0-9515 GCF_014356525.2 Nilaparvata lugens
GACTGAAACTGTCCGGCCCTAGAACGATCACATGACAACCATCCCTCACCCATTCCACCAATTAAACCTTATCCATGTTATAGAACGAATTGTATATATATATATATATATATATATATATATATATATATATATATATATATATATTATATAAACTCATGTTATTTCAATTATCCACTGCATACTGCTGTATATTACTGAAATTTGATAACTCTGATCTACTTTCAGCCTACTTCATTTTATTAATCAATTATTTGATCTTATCTACCTATATAATTATTTTTTTATCAATTTCTGTTTTTTTTTCTCTTCATATTCATATTGATTAAAACTTTTACAATATTTCCATTAATAAATAAATCCTTAGTTTAAATAACGAATTAACGTTTTGGTAGAGAGTTAGTGGGGAGGATATTTTTATTATTCTTCCCAAAGAATGGACATTGATATGTCCAAAGCTCCGCCAATTTATGTAGATGCATAACAATATGATTATTATCCATAGTTATTATATTACAAACTGCTTTTTCATATCATATACAGTTCAATAATTATTTTCTTAGTCTATATTATGTAAATTCATCTATAATTTTGCTGTATTGTAAGCTATTGTATATAAGTGTATAAGCCAGTATATATTGTAATCTACAAAATAAAGTACTCAATCAATCAATCAATCAATTCTCTCTCTATCCAACAATTGGCAATTAAATGTCTATGTATCTTTCTCTCTCTCTCACACACTATATGTTGCGCTTTTTTATCAATTGCACTTGTTCCCCCTTCTCTCCTCCTCTCCTAGTCTCTTTGATGCCTGGTGGTCCTTAGAGTGGGAGTCAGAACGGGGGCTTCCTGCCGTTTTGCGTCCTACTTTGCTCTCACTCAGTGTCACTCTCTCTCGCTCTCTCTCTCTGTTTTGTGCAACTTTATTGTCTTACAGTGATTCAGTGAGAGAGCTATTTGGACGGATGTTCCCTCATCCTATGTCACCCACGGCCTCACAAAATCATTTGCCATTGTTCTAGTCTACAATATGTTTGATCGAGTACATTCTGTACTGTATCCAGTATTTTTGATACAGTATCCAGAATATTTGATACATTATCCAGCATTTTTGATACATTATCCAGCATTTTTAATACAGTATCCAGTATTTTTGATACAGTATCCAGTATTTTTGATAAAAATTAAATTTATGTGGCGGTTTTTTAAACTTTTTTAGAGGAACCTGTTATCAAATTATTGATAACCACGATTTTATATAGAGTTCCTTGTATATCTCTATAATGAGTATACTTTAAGGTTAATTCTCTATTTTTAAGAAAAATTAATTTAGGTTAAGATGCAGTTATATTTAGATTTTGATACATCTTCTTTGTTCGACCTCATTCATACATTCGATCATCAGAAGAATGTAAGTGCATTTTCACTCCCTAAGTGTTTTTTTAAAATTCAAGTTTAATTTTGAACATTCTTTAAATGTAATTCTATCGTCGAATAAATACAACGATAACTAAATATTTCTGATGACACCTTTTATCACAATCAGATATAAATAAACCTGCTGCCTAAAAACCAGACGTTAGGTCTGTGAGAAGCCCTGAAATTTATCAGTTGTCACATGAGAACTTTGGCACAAGACCTGAGCCAGCCAGGTTATTCGATATTATTGACCGATGTATGTGTGAGGTCTATGTTTTAACTCGGATTTTCTTTTGTCCGTATGAATGTATGTATGTAACGCGATTACGGCCAAACGCGTTGATAGAATTCGATGAGATTTGGCTGGAATATTCCTTTTCACCTGTGCGTCGATGTGTACACAAGGTTGTTTGAGATTTGCATTTTAAGGATAATATAAAAGGATCCTCTGATATCACTATAATATCATCTACTCTGAAGATAGGATTAATCAGGCTATAGAATTATTCATAATCAATAAGAATAAGAATGATTTTTATTCCTTTAGTGCATACAAACAATGCTATCGGAAACGTCAAAATATAACGTCAATCAGCTGACAGGTAGATTACACAGATGTCTGGGAAGCAGTGTCTATTTCCATAAGGTCTGTAGTTTCAAAGACCTTAAGAGGTATTTTATGCATCTTTAAGATCTTTGGTTTTCAATATTTTGTTTTGCAGTCATGGTATCATGACTGATATTTTGCCCATCAGTATCATATTCTCACATTTGAACAAAAACTAATTTGATAGGTGATTAAAAATAATCAAATAAACTAAATAATGCTGAAGAAATTATAATATTTCTGATTGTAAATAGTATATTTCGCACCTAGGACCAAAAATGAGACTTTCGGCTCGAAATCGGTTTTCAAGTCCGAGGCCGTAGGCCGAGGACTAGAAAAGATTGAGAGCCGAAAAACATTTTTGCCCTTGGTGCGAACGCTATTTTTCGCCTCACAGAAAAATAAAAAATATATATATGAGAATAATTGCTTATTGAGCACTTCCGAGCAAAAGTGGAAGGTCATAGTTCTAGCAATCTGAGGTAATCTGAATATCAGGAAATTGTCCAAGGAATTTTTTTTTATTCTGATTTGTCTAAATAGCCTAAAAGATTATGTTCAATTATGGGAGTGTTGACTTTATACTTTTTTATTCTTTCAAATGACTATAAGATGATATTATTATAAATGCTTTAATTATTGATATAAACTCAAATAATGAAATTTTTTTGATCAGCTGTTTTAGCACACTTGAAATTATCGGCCGGAAAGGGTACTCTTTCCGGCCTTAGCTGGAAAGAACATGTTCTGACGTCAGACGAGAGTCGTCTGCAAACAATGTCTTTCAGATCTACGTAGGAACTGGAAAACAGTTGCTTTCTGTGCAGTGTGGCGAAAAGATTATTTTTCATCATATGGAAACATTATCACGGAACTGGATGAATTATTATGGAATACAAATTCATTTCAAACGTGAATTGAGTTTGTTAACATTTCTAACAGGTGACATCAGATACTTGTGGATGAGAAAACTGCGTGAGGTCTACTGCGCTCAGAACTACTAGTTTATTCATAACAATCAGATTAAAATATTGCTGAACTTGAATATAAATATCGACGTGCAAGAGAATTAAATTTAAGGGTGAGTGCGAAAAACTCAGGGGGAGTGTGAAGAATCAAACTATATCTCATAATAGAATATGACGAGCATTATTGTTTCCTAGCTTATGACGGACATGCCCCCTCTAGCATTTCCTGTGAGAGGCTGGGAAGCATTATATTTAGTGCGCATGCGCAGTTACTCTCCTACTAGACAGGAAATTAATTTCATCAAATTTTGCACAAGCTCTCTCGGTACTTTATGAGAGTAGTGCAGCTACATTGGAGAGCTAGTGAATGTTTTCTAGTTGAAAGGAAGGAAGTAGAGCATATGCTTCCGATTATGAATGAATTTTGAATTGCATTTTCCGTATTGTGTCTGGCTGTGCATCATGTTGAATACTATAGTGAGGTCCACGTTTAATGGCAATATTTGATTAATATTGATGTTGCTACCCTTGTCTATTATCGACAAAGCAAATAGCGCTATCCTTTTCTTGCTCCGCAACGTTGCCATATCGTTTCTTGAAAATCCATAAATATAATTTATTTACAAAAAAATCAAACTCATTATGAAAATTTATCTTAAATCATTAAAAAATATATATTCTTGTCAAATAAATATAATTTGTTTTCTCACAAGAATGAACCAGTTAGTATTACATAGAGAAACAATAGCGTAAGTAGATATCCCATGGTATAGGGCGTTTATGTCGCAACTTCTACTGTTATCTCAAGCCGATTATTGTCGATTTTTAATGTTATGGCGGGGTGAGAGTGTATGAACGGCACAATATGAGAGACTACCAGCGTCGCACTGCATCACGGGAAAGAGTGCGTTGACTATGGGCTTGAGATAACATTAAAAGTTGCGACATAAACGCACTATACCATGGGATATCTACTCATGCTATTGTTTCTCTATGGTATTACATAAATATACCGGTAACAGCAATCCTCTATAAGAAGGCAGTGGCATGCGGAGAATCTGCACGCTGGTCTCTCATCTTTCCACCACTATAGAGAATATGTCTTTATGGTGACTTTAATTCAAATTTGAAGTTTTAAGAGGTTTGTGGCAATGTAAAATACTTACAAAATGAATTCTTTCCTTCACATATATGTAACTCTGAAAATGCAGTAGTAGAAAATCTAACTTTCCAACAGTAAACTGAAGAATGTAACTCGGAAATACACCATTCGAAAATCTTGCTTTTCAAACAGTAAACTGAATCTTTCCCCCCTGATTTCACAATGTTTCATTAGAATATAGTGTATAATAATATTACGTAAATTGTTTAATTCCGGTCCTATTTCCGCTGGTTTGTAAGTTTGTCAGTGATTAGAGTGATCCCCTGGCCGCGTTACGAGCGCTGCGCAGGTTAAGTCCAGTGGTGGGGCGCCACCTTGCTGCATCTGGACTCACAGGATTTTTATGAGGTTTACTCCTCTAGACAAACAAGTTGCTTCCACCACAGCTAATGAGTCTTGTCCACCCAGAAAATTTTTAAAATGAGGAAGAGATCGGTCAAGGAAGACCAGACAGAAAAGAAAGATAGAAAATAGAGAATGGCAAAAGCTTAGTCAATAATGGCTGCTCCAGTCCTCCTCTACGGAAGTGAGTCGTGGGTTCAACTAAACCCCTAGACAGTAGAGTGCAGGCGGCGGAGATGCGATTCCTCCGAGAACCAAGGCTGCGATAGAAGGGACCACATCAGAACGACGATATCCGAGCAGAGCTAGGAATTTACAGCTTGTTGGAAAAAATCACACAATACCGGAAGCAGTGAAAGACCATGTGGAAAGAATGCCGGCAGAACGGCTTCCACTACAGATATTGAATTATAAACCGGCAGGGAAAAGATCTATTGGTAGGCCACGGAAGAGATGGCAATAAATACACTACTTGTATATATTATAGCTTAATTTTTTAATATTGAAATAGATACTAATAAGCTGTTTGTAAGTCGAACAGGCATTAACCTAATCCTTGTACGTAAGATGATGATGATGATGATTGTTTAATAGTTCTCAGCTTATAGCCATAGAGAACAGAAGTTTTGGTCGATAAAGCATCCTTAATATCCTAAACTGTGTAAAAATTCATAGATTCTCCCGTAATCGCCCATAGTGAGATTTCACTTCTACTGTCAGTATTCCTTTGGTATAAATAACATAAATGCTATAGTGAGGTCCACGTTATAATGACAGTGAATAAAGATAGAAGAATAGCGATGCCGATTCTCTGCATTTTAATCATATTTCTACACCGTCAAAAAAATTATTGGCACCGTTGTGGACCTAGAAAAAAATAGTACCACCGGCTTTGTCGAAAGATAGACAAGGATAGCAAAACCAAAGTTGATCAAATACTGTCATTATAACGTGGACCTCACTATATAATTCTAGCAATGCTGTGCTCATTCACTTGAAAGTACTCACTCAATTGAGGATGAATTTTGACACTTCAACAATTCAATTTATCCCTTTAAAGTAAGTAACTTTTAATAGTCAATAGTTGAATGAGGAAACAGTGATTAATTTGTTGCAAGTGTTCGTTCATTGAAGAGGAGAGAGCGAGAGAGTAGACTGTTGGAAATCTCTCTCACTTGGCATGTCAATATACACACGTCACATTCAATTAATACGAAACGCTGTGTAGTGCAGCCTGTCAAATCTTTTGAAATCCAATTCCTTTTTTGCCGTTTCTGTTTCCCCTTTCTAGTTCATTCCATCCCATCACCTACTTCTTCTTCTTCGTCTTTTCTTCTTCTTCTCTTCGTCGTCTTCTTTACTTCCTAATCCTTCTTTACTTCCGGAGGTTCCGTTTCTCCTCCAAATCTTTTTCTCACCGCTTCATATCACCCTCACCCTTTCTTACTCCTGCTTCTCCATCTCATCCTTCTTTTCCTGCTCTTTTCTTGCTCCAGATCTCCATTCAATTTCTTAAATTTTCATGTCTCTTTCCTCCCCCAATCTCTATCTCTATTCAAATTACCCTAGTCGTACTTTCTTAAATTTTTATTTTCGACTTTCAACTTACTCCTGATTATCAGTATTTTGCTTGATCTTCTTCTTTTCTCTCATTTGATATCTTTTTTTTTGATCTCTCATTTTCGCTCTTAATCGCATCCAATACTTTTCTTCTCTTCATCGTCTTCCTTTTTCTTCCTTTTCTTCTACATTTCTTATCTTTTCTTCTTCAATTATGATTATAGTGTTCTATACAATACATTTATAATAATTAAATAAATTCCAGGCTCCTTCTTTCCCTACTCATCCCTCTCTTCTTCTCTTCTTCTTCTTCTTCTTCTTCTTCTTCTTCTTCTCTTCTTCTCTTCTTCTTCTTCTCTCACTCCTCTTCTTCGCCTCCTTCCTCCGCTTTCATTCGCCCCTCTCCACATTTCCCTTCTCCTCTTGCATGTTATCTTTTCCTTCTCAGTTTCTCCCCTTCCTCTTTTGCCTCTTACCTCCTTTCTCCACTGCTCCCTCTTCTCCTTCCACTTTCCCCTCCCCCAATCCACCCCCAACATTTCAAATGCAAATAACTGATCTTATCGGCGCCCAGAGATCCGTTTTCATCTCCTTCAAGTACTACTCGAGAATACCGATTTCAGAAATATCGATATCACGTCTATCGAAACAATGACAGCAGAACCCATTTACGACGACTCCCCTATCGAGATACAGGAATATCGATATTACGTTATATGGAAATCACATTTATTATCCTGTCACTGCGCTTCAATGGACTTCCGTAGCTCTCCTGTACATCGATATACGAAAGTCGATATTATGTCAAATCGAGATCACATTTATCGAATTATTATCCTGACAGCTCTGCGCTTGAATGGACTTCCTGTCTCGAATGCAGAAGTCGAATTAAGTTTATCGATATTAAGTAACGTGACAGCATGGTTGTGAGCAGCAGTAGTTGTAGGTTTGGTTGCTGATTGGGGACAGTTTACTGCTGATTGGATTAGTGTGAATGAGCCTTTTGATGACGTAATTTGATTGTGATCCGATTAGTGATTGTGTCGTCGATGAAATATTCGTGATTGAAATTGCAATGTGGTTGAAATATAGATAGGAATCGTGTATCTGTAGCCTTTATGTACCTTTCGATGGTACAGGAAGTGATTAAAACTGCAATGTGTCATAAATATAGGTATAAGTTTCAGATATTATATGCTTAGTTGACCGAACGAAGTGAGGTCTAAGATTCAAGTCGACGGTTTGGCATTTCCCTTGATGTTTAAAAAATGTTTAAATGTTTATATGTTGCGCATTTACGGCGAAACGCGGTAATAGATTTTCATGAAATTTTCCTTTTTTAATTGCGCGTCGACGTTTATACAAGGTTTTGGAAATTTTGCATTTCAAGGATAATATAAAAGGGAAAGGAGCTCCTTCATACGCCAATATTAGAGTAAAAATCAGACATAGATAAATTATTCACTATAAATCAGATGACAAGTGATTACACAGATGTGTGGAGAAGCCAGTCTATTGCTGTATTTCCATAGGAAATTTTGCATTTCAGGATAATATAAAAGGAAAAAGGAGCCTCCTTCATACGCCAATATTAGAGTAAAAATCAGACTGTAGAATTATTCACTATAAATCACTGACAAGTGATTACACAGATGTGTGGAGAAGCCAGTCTATTGCTGTATTTCCATAAGGTCTATAGTTTAAATCAGGTACTTGTGGATGAGAACTGCGTGAGGTCTACTGTTCACAGAACTACTTATGTCGCAACTTTACTGTTATCTCAAGCCGATAGTTCACGTAGTTCTTCCATGCAGCTGTGGTGACGCTGGTAGTCTCTCAAATTGTGCCGTTCTTACACTCTCACCCAACAAAACAGTAAAAATTTACAATAATCGACAGAATCGGCTTGAGATAACCGTAAAAGTTGCGACATAAACGCCCTTCCATGGGATATCTACTACGCTATGTTTCTCTATGGTATAGGTTTCTTAATAGGCAAATATAATTCAGTGAATAAATATTCACCCACTATAAAATGATATCTGTTAATTGTTGCGTGATAATTACTATTACAAACTTCAATCAGTGATATAGGATTAAGGATTAGTAAAAATTTTATAATACATACGAAAATGAATTGGTAAAAGAATGAAGAATAAATAGTTTCAATATTTACAGTCTAACTAATATCACAATTTTTTACTCCAATATCAACCTAACCAGGAAAATAAACTTTTCTTGAACTGTGTCTATATTGATTCTTCCCTTGGTATTGATTGTAATTTTTGGTCCCAAATATATGTTAGTTTCTTTGCCTAGTTTCGTTATCCTTGGTATTAATTCGTGTTTCTATGTTCTTGTTTGATGGCTATGATCTACCAATATGTGTGTTCGTTGTTGTCTCCTCATTCGCGTGATGATAGCCTGTAGAGTGTAGAGTTGTTGTAGAGCTACGGTACGGTATTCTTTCAGCCGTAATGAAATATGGTAATATAAAAAACATATCCTATACCTTTACATACGTCACTAAAAAATTATATCAGGTTATAGTTTTTGACATGCTTTATGTAATAATTGTTATATGATTGACAGTATCCTCTTATAATTTTTTTATGCGATGCTCTGAAACTGTGTGACATATTACTCAGCAGTGTTTTGGCCGAATATAATCCTTCTAGAACGATGAGTGGGACCTTCCCGTGAGGTCCCCCACCAACAAAAAAGCAATACAAATTTAATATCGAATATTTCATAATACATGCTAATAATAGAAGAACGATTTCATATCAATTTTATAAATTAAAGGATTTCTAAAGTGAATGAATATCAATTATTTTACATACTATATACTTATAAAAATATTGTATTTTACAATACAATAGAAGAACGATTCATATAATCAATTTTATTAAAGTGAAGAATATTTACTATTTTACAATACTTATATTACTAATACGAATATTTATCTTACAATACAATAGAAGAACGATTCCTTATAATCAATTTTATAAATTAAACTGATTTTAAAGTGAATGAATATCAACTTCAAATCAAAATAAACTGATCAACGTTGTAAATTGAAAGGAACCCGTAAAATAATGCGCTAATAATATCGACCCAGTAGCTGTTGCTATACCGGCAGAGGTAACAGTGTTATGAATTCGAACTGTCGACCAATCAGGGAGAGGAGGCGTGTCCTGGTGGGAGACTAAATTGAACCTGTTTGTGATTGGTTCGTTCCCTCTCTACAAAATCGTTCTCTCGACTTCTATTCACACTTCCAACTGGGTTCTGATTATTGTCTCTTTAATATATTCCTTTTGTTTTATAATATCCATTTTTTCTTTGTTTTTCAATATAAATTATTAGGGTAGTCACGATCTTCGAGGTTGCCAGTTATTTGCTATTTGAATCAGCTGCTACATTTTTCAAAGTACTATTATATCAATATTAT
>NW_024094421.1:0-9205 GCF_014356525.2 Nilaparvata lugens
CTTACCTTGGTTTGATGACTCCAGCAGCAGCAGTAGTAGTGATATGAGCTGTTTTATTGTATGCGGTGACAGCACGGGACCAGTGGGTACATCCAATCAATAAAAAAAGGAAGACCTATGGCGAATTCCATCATTTAATGCGCGACCTTGAGGCTAACAATAATAGTATATATGTTCTATACGATAGTATACGTCTAGTATACGATCTGCACATGCTCGGACCAAAACGTGGCCGGACACGTTTGAAAAGATCGCTGAGAGAGCGAACGGTAGCCACTCGTGGCTAGTATAGCAAGCGTTGCCGCGTGGCCGTGGCTGCTATGTGAATTGCTTCATTTGATTAGCTGGGAAGCGATGTTTTGAACAGTAGCTAGCGTGCGTCCAGCCACGCACGCCACTGTGTGTGGAATGGCCTTAAGAATTGAATATTGAATCTTTGACCATAGATATTATTACAACTTTTAAGTATAATAGAATCATATATTTTCTCTGCGGTTGACTCAATAATTCTGAGATCAATAATCTCATATTAACGTGGAATGAATTATTATTAATTGATATACATTATCAATTGGATAACTGAATTCATATATCGGTGGTGCCGTTATGGTCGAGCAGTGTGAGTGATTGAGCTAGCTTCTGAATTCAAGAGTAGCTTTTACTACTAGAAAAATGTTCAAAGAATGGTTTATCACTTTCAGAAGTATGTAACAAACATGCTTATGAAATGAGGCCAGTTCTCATAACAAAATATAGTGCATTGATAGATTAGCATGCTCAATTCCTCAACAAACAAAGAATACTGATCTACATAACTCTACAAGGAGGTCGAACCATGCATGCATAGTAAGTATGCAATGCTCATCCTTAATTGCTTTTTGCTCTACTGACCCAGCTGCCCAGTGTCCACTACACTTGCATTCGCTTGCGTGTGGCACGATCAAAGATTGCTCCAATTATTGTACTACAATGCTATATATTCACTTCCTCTGGAGATAATTGCTGTATCCATCTCTTATCTCACAACATCCGAATTAGTAGCTTTGTTTTCCTCTTCCATATTATTAGTCTTCTTCTTCCTCTCATCCGTTCCCTCATCCTGTATAGTTTTCCTTCCTTCTCCTACGTCTTAGTTTTCTTGCTCTGCTACTCCTATCCCTTCTGATGGGTCTGATACTGCTCCTCCCATCTTCTTCATTGTCCCCCTTTTTATATTTGTTTCTATTGTCCTCATTATTTATTTCTCCCTTATCATCATATTATCATCCCTTGTCATCCTCATTTATTTTCCACTTATCATCATCCTATTTCATCTTATTCCTATATTATTCTCCTTATTATTTCCTTGACTTCCCTTTTCATGGTTCTTCTTTTCCTCTTCTAGTCCTTTCTTCATTTTTCTTCATTCTTTATATTATTTCATCTTACTTTCTTTTTTCTTCTACTTCTTCTTCATCCGATCTTCTTCATCTAATTGTCTTCGTCTAAACTTCTCTTTTTCTCTTCTTCTCTACTTCTCTTCTTCTCTCTTCTCTTTTCTCCTCTTCTCTTCTTCTCTTCTTCTCTTCTTCTCTTCTTCTCTTCCTCTTCTTCTCTTCTTCTCTTCTTCTCTTCTCTTCTTCTCTTCTTCTCTTCTCTCTTCTTCTCTCTTCTTCTTCTTCTTCTCTTCTTCTCTTCTTCTTTTCTCCTCTTCTTCTCTTCTCTCTTCTTCTCTTTTATTTCTTCTCTTTTCTTCTTCTCTTCTTTCTTCTTCTCTCTTCTCTTCTTCTTCTCTTCTTCTTCTTCTCTTCTTCTCTTCTCTCTTCTTCTCTCTCTCCGCTCGTCTTATCTTCATCTCGTATTCTCTTCTTCTCTTTTTCTCTTCTTCTCTACATCTCTTCGTATCTCTTCTTATCTCCTTCTCTTCTCTTATTCTCTTCCTCTCTTCTATTCTTTTTTGTCTCTTCTCCTTAATAAGCAAATTTAGCTCATAATCTTCTCTTTTCATTCACTAAAACATTCTTCTCCTTCATTCAATAATTCCTTTCCGGTTATTCAGCATTGACGAGGCTTCATAGCACATCGTTATGTAATGGAGCAGCATCATGTTGTTGTTTTAGGAGCCATAACAATGTATGATTGCACCGGCTATTCAATGGTCACTGTAGTTATAACTGATATACACCGTAATGTTCTTTTTCACTATCACTGAGTATTTCCATGTTCCTTATACGACATAGATTTTATCTAACGAAAAAAGGAGAAAAAAACAACTTGCCCTTATCACGACCTCTTATGAGTTGAACGGAAGTGCAAGTCTTTTCACAGTTCTAAACACGATGAGGAGTCTGTAAGTTGAGTTTATTTTTCAAAATCTATCGCTGGACTCTTATCTTTCATTCAAAGAGCAATATGATAGGAACTGCAGGAATACTGAACAAAACTATATATGGTTTGGTTTATTTTAAGCCACAGAATATCAGTTTTTATTTAAGTAGGATCTCTAGTCAAATCTTCACTCAAATTATACTTGTAAAATGGATAATATTAGAACGTTTGTATAATTCTTACTACCTTTTAAATATCATCAATCATAATAACGGCATATCAGCCGTTTTCCATAATATTCTTATTAACTTTTTAATATCATCTATTAGGTGAATAGTATTATATAGAATAGGCTATGAGAAGGCCTATATTGAGTAATGTGAAGATACTTTTTGGATATACCAATATTGGTGCTATTATCCCTAGCTTGCAAATAAATTTGCAAAAAGTTAAGGCCGTCCGGCTCGCAAATATACTGGGGTTCTGACCACAGCTTTAGCTCAGTGATAGATGCATGAATATTTTTATAATAATAACCACCATGGGTATAAGTAACTGATAGATAACAATATTCTTACCGCTGCTCTCTTGAAGATATTGAGCATACCGTAAGGAAATCAAAAAGACAATCAGTGACTGATTATCAGTACCATATATCCAATCAAGAATAATGAAAATCAACTATTATTCTTCTAATTGAGTTTCAAAACGCTCGTCATGAATACAGGTGTGCACTAATTTATCCTTTCGAAATTCCTTAATACTTACAACGCCAGTTCTAGATGATCTCTGGATCCTTATATGATATATTGTAGACTTATTACTATAAATATCAGTAAATATTCGCTGACTGAAGAATATGACTATCATCAAAGGATGATGAGTAACAGTTGCTCTGAATAAAATCAATTTTTAGTAATTCATTAATTATTGTATATGGCAGAATGAAAGTGCTTGGTACCAAGACAGCTCAAACTGTATATCACGGATGAATCAGGAAGAGAATAAAAACCTCTAATACTTTGTATGCTGACAAAAAACACAAATATATTCCCAAAAAATAAATATAAGAATCTTTTATAAATATACTTCCATATAAGTAAATTTCTTCATATCCTAATATCACAGGAGTTGTTAACATTCCAAATACTGTGAGCTATAAAATATATATTTATTAATACTGATATGAAAACTTAAGGTCGATTCAAATTTAACAAATTGGAACCTGTTCAGTCTATAGGTCCATTAACTATATTTCAATCATTAATATCACACAATAATCATTTGAATATCAGGAATATGGATTCATACCATGCACGGAAATAAGCCTACTACAGATACCATAATTTATTTAAGAAAGGAGTTCTTACCAAATATTGTATAGTGTCTAACACGTTGCGAAATTTTCAATCTTGATTTAAAATTTATATAGTACTTTTGAATAACTCCCAATTCACTAAAAGTCCTGATTTAATGAGCTCATTAAATGTAATCACTCACTTAAATCACGTTCGCTGAAGTTCTTGTAGAATAATTAATTATCTCCAATAATTAATTATCGATCCTTCGACTCTGCTGGGCAAAGTATGGATCATATGTAATTTTCTATCAGTATTGATATTATGGAATTTTACAATTAGGAACTCTTCAATATTCACTGAGTCACAAACAATCAAACATCAATTACAAATACTTTAACATTTACAAAGGGACTGGCTTGATGCTTTTAAAAAATAAATTGAAAAGAACCCTATCCTCATGTGCTGCCGTATCGGTCGAGATCACAAGCCAGAGAGAACACTTCTTAGAAAAATTTTCATCTCTTCCTCTAAAATTTGTAAGCTTTTCTAGTCTTTGTAAGTGAAGGGACACACGATCCGGCGACATCGCCGTCCGGCGTTTTCGCCGGACCCGGCGTCAATTAGCATCAGAACACACGACAGACGGCGAAGCTGCCGTCCGTCGTTTTCGCCGGGCCGCGCGGCACAATTATTTCCTATTATTATTATTATTATTATTATTGTTGGGGATGAATATTTCCTTCCTGTAGGACAGTCGCTGTTCAGATACAGGAACAAAAATTGGAAACTAGACAGTAACAACAATATTATACTCGACACTGAACGACTGAACGAAAAAGGGCAACACAACCAGTTGAATCAGGGTTGAATCAGTGTTGCAAACCCTGCAGAAGAAAATATCGTAGCAGCTACCCTTACAACCCTACCCTTGTAACCTACCCTTGTAACCCTACCCTACCCATTTGTAACTTTACAAATGTTAATAAATAAAGAAGTGGCATGGTGGGGACAGCGCCGTCCGGCGTTTTCGCCATGTCGTGTGTTCATCTCCATATAGTACAATGTCCTGCTACTGCTTTCCGCGGCAAAACCGGACGGCGAAGTAGAGAATACCCGGCGATATCGCCGGGTCAATTTCTCGCCGGGCCGGCGTTTTCGCCGTCGCCGGTGTCGCCGGCGTCGTGTGTTCTGCCCCATGCCTTCCTGTGTACTTCTTGCAACCGACGGCGAAACTTCGGACGGCGAAAACGCCGGACGGCGATGTCGCCGGATCGTGTGTCCCTGCACTAAGACGTGATATGATTGGCTGTTTAGGATTCATGGTTTCCTCAGCTTTTTGTTACACAATAATAAAAAGTTTATGTTGAATAAATTACATAATAGACCGTAAGAATTTCAATTGAATGAATCTTAATATATGCTAATATAATAATGAATAAATTATTTTTTTATATGAGCTCTGTACACTCTTGTTTTTCATATTTTTTAGATACCAATAAATATTCAAATAACATAATAATCATTGCTTTTCCATAAATAAACCTTTATCCAACATATAATATTTAAATAATCCAACATAAAATATATTCTTTCATAATAATGAGTGGTCGGTCAGCTGATTTGCTCACACAATAAATCAAATAAATTGTCGGCTGATCTGAGATCATGTGACTTGCCAAATCATAATAAGAATTCCAACCTCAAAACATGTAAATATTTTTGGATCTGCCAATAAACTAGCTAAGTCGTTTTATAATTTTACTTCTGCCAAAGAATTCAAACTAGTGCATAATTATATTTTTCATGGTTCTCTATCGCTTTATCGATAGTACGACTACTTCTTATCAAAAGAAGATTCGATTTTAGAATGTTACCTTGACTAGGCTAACTGTTTTTCAGATCCATAATTCTATCTAAGATAGTTTGTTTTTTTTTCTTTTCTGAATTATTTTACTGTATGTCAAACGGGTCGTCACAGTATATACAGTATAGAGTTCATTCATCCACTTTTTACCAATATATATCAGTTCAATTACTAGTAGGTAGTTAACAGTAGAAAACTATTTTTCTTAAAGGAAACGAATAATCCTATGAGAAATGTGCTAAAATTGAGGTGTAAGCACAGTTTGATCAACTCCAGTTTACCATACATATCTACTCATCTATTGTATAGGTGTGTATGGCAGTTTCAGTTTATGAAAAATCCATGGAAATATTTTTTTTTTCATTAAGACAATTACCTCTTATTCCGAGGAAAAATGGGAATAATAGAACAAAGTCAGGTTAGATGATGAATGAAAAGCATTAGAAAGAATTTGTAAGGCCACACATGCAACAAACAGCCTCAGCCCAGGCCGGCATCAACTTCAAAGTAAAACGCGAGCAAATAGTGAGAGAAAGAGAGAGTGAGTGAGTGAGAGAGAGTGAAAGGGTGTGAGTGAGTGAGAGGCCGTCTGCTCCACTGATCATGACAGGAGAGCAGTTTGGCTGCAAGGAAACTGAAGCTGAGGTCGTTTGAAGGTCATCCATCATCTCAGAGATTACCGGAAGGACACACAATTTCTAATGCAAGGATTTACACTGGCAACTAGCTGGTGCGTGACTATAATAGGCCGAGAGTGAAGAATTTCTGAATTTTGTTCAAATTCCTTGATTTGGTTGTTGACATTTTTAAACTATAGGCTATATCAAAGTATAAATATGTAACCTGTATTTGAAAATACATGGTGGAGAATAATAGACGTCTTTGGCAGTGCAAATAAATAATTGGTCTAGATCACACTATTTGGTAGTTTAGGGATGTTGATACTGCATTTAAGATGCTCACCGACATGGAAGGGATAATAGTATGATCAAGCACTAATTTGATCAAAATCATTATTTGATTGTGAATTTCACAAACGAAAAGAGTGCTTTTTAGCAATAAATCTATTCAATATCAACAGTGCAAGTTAGTCTGTGATGTACCCCTCGTCGACTTAATTATTTTTTTTCAATATTGAAACTTATTCTACGATCATTAATAAATTTGCAATTCAATTAATAATTGGTTAAACCAATAATGTTGGCTAAAGACGGATTATTTCATTAAGCCCACATACATTCATTATTCTCCTCTTTTATAGGACCCTAGGAAAATAGGCCACTACAATAATATCCTGATATCTGAATACCTGAATCACAACTTTTAATGGAATCTGCACTGTTACTTGCATGCGAAAGACACAAATATCGTAGCAAATATTGACAGTTACATCTACTGTAGATAGAATTCATTTTCCTTATTGAATAAGTGAATTCCTACTTATAATCAAATAAAAATAACCAATTGCCGAGGATTTCCACGCTCGAAACGATACTATTCAGTTATGCAATGCATTTGAATATCTTGTTGAGGCTACCACGGTCATTAGTAGTTTTCTCCAAGATTAAGTAGCATGGTGCCTAGTGGAAGGTAGCGGCAAAGGTCGTTAGATGAGCCGATCATGTAATCTTAATTTCAGAGCTTGGCTAGTACACAGGTGAAGACAACATGTTGAATTAGACTTCTTCCCAACTTCCCTGTAATTTAGATTCTTATTACTTGTTAACTATCCTTATCAATGCATGTACATGGAATTCCAGGTTGAGTAATTGAGGAATCGAGGGATTGGGAAATGGATTGTGTCTTGTAGCATATTTATTGTTACAATTATGAGTGATGAGAATTATGCAAATTAGCCTGAGAAGTTAGCCTGTTATAAAAATGGATTTTGCTGTTCTGATTTTCTGTGTTGTGTTGTGTTGACTCTGTAAGTGTGTGCGTAGAAGCTAGGATCCTAGGAATAACATCAATTTTCCTGGAGCAACAGTCTAGTTCATGAACCTTGCTTTTTGCGTTGTGTAGTGTCGACTCTATAGGTGTGTGTGTAGAAGTTGTGGGAAGATCAACGATTTTCCTAGAATATAAGTCTGGTTCACAACCTTATAAGGCAAGGAATTTATAGCTGCCTAGGAAAAATAGCTGTCACTTGGTGGGAGAATGTATCTTGAATGTAGTTGTAACGTCCCTTTCCATTGGTGGAAATTTTTCTAGAGAATAGTAACTGCCAATCACAGTTGTGTTGGTTAGATCTATTTAGTATGGCCGATCTCACAGCTGTCCACCTCAAGACGAGAAAAGCGAAGTGGCTTCACTCAGCGTCTGTCCCCGACATAAGCAGTACTAAATAATGTAATCTGTTCAGAACTTGGTATTATCTGGCTTCCATGCTAGCTTAGGCTTTTTTTAGTATTTGGCTCTGGAACCTTTGTTCCAGCAGCATTTTTAGTCTTTTGCCTATGTAGTCGCTTAATTAAGAAGAGAGAGAGTATCAAATTGTCACCTCACAATGGAGATTTTTCTCCTATACCGCTACTAAAGGTACGTCATAAATTTATAATATTATTAAGGAAAATATCTTCAAAGAAAGCTTCCATCAAAGTATTTATTGTAATGTAAGAAAATTAACGATATATGTTTGGTAGAAATTTAGAATACCTATTAGTAGGAATTAAGATATTTTGTTTGATTTAAACTATTTTGAAGAGAAGCTATTAACCTAAATTTCAATTACTGTTGTTTACACAGATGTACACAGACTGTGTTGACTGATGTTTACAGTATATTATTCTATCAGTATTTTTTGGTTATAGATTTTATTTGTCTTTTGATGCTTAGGAAAAGCTTTCATGATTATTTAGGAACATCTATCATGTAATTTATTCTTTTAAATTACACCATAAATGTGATTTATGTAAGAGAACTGACTAAACTAACAACAATACTCAAAATACCTTATTATGAAGTAATTCAATCAACTTGTGAATTATGTAGGCCTATTATGGAATACTATGTACTCATCGCTTTGTGTATAGGGCGTAACCCTTATTACAAATAATTCTATTCTTTAAATCAAGATATTGAAGTAGGTAATGCCTATTTACGTTTTAAAGTAAAATCTGATTGAGTTTATATACCTAAAATAGGTTGATTTTATTATATAACTGATGTTAGGTTAATTGGTTTTATCCTAGTTTATTTTTATTCTAACAGCGGTGTAAGTACGGGGATCAACGTACGAATCCATCATTTCATGGGTTCATGAACGTGTGTCTTTAAGCCGCTGAGACGCCTCTGAATCGATGGCCGTCCTAGCTTGGGGATGCTGTCTCCTGTCCATCTGGACGTGTAGAGCTCGATCACCGAGCCTAGATTCAATTTGGAGAAACAGCTATGAGGTAACAACTTTTTTCCAAATTAAACGAACATCCCAGGAACTCCGGATGTGACAAAATGGGTTTTAGTGACGACAGACTTTCAATCAAGTAAAACGTGCGGAATTAGACTTTTGTTAAATTATAATTTTGAGATATATTGGGAGATAGTTTTTATTAATTTTATTAATTTGGTTTGAGTAATAGATTTTCGGTTGTATCTTTACATTGAAAAGTGAGGCCATATTTTCTCTGTAAGGATCCAGCTGGGAATTTCAGTTTTCTTTAATTTATAAATATTATAATCTTCTAAACTACTAAAAGTTGAATGAGTACATGAATTTTTAAATGTCCCTTATTGA
>NW_024094422.1:0-9737 GCF_014356525.2 Nilaparvata lugens
TAAAAAAAAAATTTACATTGACCCTAATGAAAATTGTTGAAATTTAAATTCGAGAACAGTAACAATTTTTTCTAGAAAAACAATACATGTCATCAAATAATATTGAAAATTATTATAAAAATTCATCAATAGCGTTTGTTATATGTTTCCAAACATATTTCAAAATATAGAATATCAATATTACTTTTGATTTAGCTTTATAATTTAAAGAAAAATATCTCACAGAAAGTTTAATATGTAAAGAATAGTTTTTCGAAATTGCACATAAATTTAATAGATAGAAAAATTTAATTTTTTATGCATAAAAAAAATTTTAGTATGTGAATAAAAAAAATTATTATTATTATTTTTTTTTTTTTTTTTTAATGAATTGATGAATTGTTACATTTAATTTTCACATAAAATTTCAATAAATCAAAAATGTTCATTTCTTTCACTATTGACGCGGTTGATTTTATTGATGCACATTTTGGAAAACAGTCCATTAAGGCACTCAGTATGATTTTCAGTTAAGTGTGACTCCAATGTGATGACGTTAAGTGTTGGGCTGATCTGGATGCACGTATGTTGGGCTGATACTTGTAGTCGACTGATGCATATCAAACTCGATACAGTGACATCTCAGTTAGCATTGCTTCAGTTTGTAGTAGACGGCTGCATACCAAACTCGATACAGTGACATCTCAGTTAGCATTGCTACATGTTTGTAGTAGACGGCTGCATTCCAAACTCGATACAGGTGACATCTCAGTTAGCATTGCTTCATGTTTGTAGTAGACGGCTGCATTCCAAATTCAATACAGAGTCACATAAATTTTGTATCATATTTGTAATTATACAATGTACATTTCAGGCTTGAAATGACAATGTAATTCGTTTTCGGAAAAGAGATAGACGCTGCATACAGGATTAACTTAGGTGAGGATTAATTTAGGTAAGGTTTGGTTTTTTGATATTTTCAGCTTTCAAGGTTTAGAGTTCTGCATACAGGAATAATTAGGAGAGGATTTTTTGAATCAATTCTTTCATGATACTGTGACTGTTCTTCTGAATTCAAAGTTGTGAATGTGAACATGGATGGCAATTACCTCCAGGTAATGCAGTAGTGTTGAAGTTTGAGATACAGAGTCAGCAATAAGCATTGGCATTGCTATTGGCGTATGCTTTGGTGTCGGCTTTGGCATCGGCGTTGATATTGGCATTGGCGCAGGCATTGGCATTGGCGCAGCATTGGCATTAGCATTGGCGCAGATTTGGCATTGGCGTAGCTATTGGCATGGCGTAGCATTGGCATTGACGTAGCTATTGGCATGGCGCAGGCATTGATATCAGCACAGGCATCGGCGTAGATTTTGGCATTTTGGCGTAGTTATTAGTGTTGATATTGTTGTAGGTATTAGTGTAGGCATCAGCATTGGCACAGATTTGGGCATCAGCATTGGCGCAGATATTGGCTTTGGCGCAGGCATCGGCTGGATTTTGGCGTAGTTTTGGTGTTGATATTAGTGTTGACATTGGCGTAGTTATTGGTGTAGGCCGCAGCGTAGATTTAGGCGTAGATATTGGCGTAGTTATGTCACACTAGTTCGAAAATCACCCAAATGTTCTTAACACTCTTCATGGCGTTCACTTGTTACTGATTTCGAGATTCATGATAACTATTTCAATGTTAATGTCTGTGCTGTACCTGTTATCTTAAAATGCTTATAAACTAAAAAAAAACTTGATTAGGCTATCAATACAATCTAATACACATGAAAATTATTTTTAATATTTATGAAATTGAAATTTGTTAACATCTTATTATACAGTCAGCAATACATAAATTGTGAAATATGGACATATCAATGATAAATTTAAAAAAAATTCATTTTCATCTATTCACTGTTCAAATATCAAAATTTTAATCCATTCTTCAAAATAGAAATAGAATTTCATAACACCCTGTATCATTATCAAAATTGTAAAAAAACATCAGATCATCACAACAAAATTTAATTTCAATACATATTTCAATAATTTCAGACAATTGATCTTCTATTCACAATCATTTCATAATATATCTGCATTTCATTATCATTTAGTATAACATTTCATTTATAGCAAGTTCATTTCACATTTATGATTTATCATTCAGGGTTTCAAATTATTTAGTTTTAATTTTGTTCAAAATTGTATAAAAAGCAAATTATTTAATATTGTTAATCATCGTTTGTTGGATACTATAGTTTATTTCAACTTTTCAATGTTCTAACACAAACTACATTTCATGACAAAACTTTACTATCAATCATTAAACAAGAAACCATTCAAAACATCAATAGTATTTTGCTTCAAAGGCAAACAATATTCATAAGTAATCATCATTTTGCATCTATGGCAATCAACATTATTAATCATTATTTTGCATCTATGGCAATCAACATAAGTAATCAACACAAAAAATATTATCTCATTACTGCCTCTCTAAGTCATAACCTCTGTTATTCCTTCTTTAGGCAATAATGGGTTTCCATCTCAAAAAACAATCACATACCAGCAAAATTCTAATCAACAAACCCCACTAAAAATTCTACATACACTCCAGCATCCATTTCAAACGATAATCAATCATATCAAAATTTATAGAACAAACAAATTAAAAATTTGAAAAGATATCAATCACAAAAAACTTATTTCAATTAATAATATAACAAAACGTTTTTATTCAATAAAAACATTTTATTCAAGCTAACTTTCATTAATACATCACATATATTGGCTACAGAATTCATTAATACTTTCAAATTTTGAAGTTTATTTATTATAATAAAACAATTTAAATTTAAAGACTGTATAATAAGTACAAACATTTCAAGATTATAATACAAAGATGATCAAGATGAATAAGGGTAAATAAGTTCCCTAAAAAATACAAACAAGAGAAAAAGAAAACTGGGTAAATAAATTCCCTAAAACAATACAAAGAAGAGAAAGATTAATTATGGGTAATAAGTTCCCTAAAACAACACACATTTCAAAATAAGTGATACATGATGAAAAAATATGCACAAGCAAACATTCTTTACACTACAATGGATAGATTTTAGAAAAGTTAAGTTTTATCAACAATTTAAAGATTAGGAAAATAAGCTACTATTTTAACTTCCAAAATTTTTCAGAAATACAAATTTAAATGACTATGGACAAGATTGGTTAAGATATGCATCATAGAAGAATTTTACTGAACATTACACAAAGACAGGAAGAATCGAATTTGAAAAGATTAAGGGCCAAGAAAAATAGGCTACAGGAAAGAAAAAAGATACAATTATGGACTCTTACCATACGTAGTATTTACGGTCATTGCTATTCTGAATCCCGGCATGACACAGGATTCCTAATCATTGTGTGTTGGGGAATACCCTTTCATCATGTGATTCATTGTCATCATCTTGTAAGTAAGCAACTTGAAACAACCTTTGAATACTAACACATCAATGGAGACTTTGCGTTTTGTTTTCTTCAAGAACATGATATTATTCATGGGTTCATTTGTTTCAACAAGGCCGTTTTGCCTACAAAAGTTAGTCATGTTCACTTGAGAATGCATTGCATAAACTTTTCAATTTTCAGTTGAAAGTTGAACTCATCAACTTGACTCAAAGCAACATTCATTTTGTTACATTTTTCCTAACCTCTACAGAAACCTGTCTCATGTAATCATTCACTTTGTTCATAGTTTTCCTAACCTTCAATGTAGCAATATTACTTCCATGATAGTTGACTTTCAGTGAAGACAACTCCCTACCTACTTCTTTACTCAATTCTACTGTCTCACTATGGTTGACTTTTCCAACAACAGTAACTAGGCCTACATTTTCAGAAACTTGAATGAGTTGATCTTGTAACTTAACACTACTATCATCCTGCTTCAATTTGTTTTCATCTTCATGGTTATTTTTCAATGTTATTTGCATTTTTCAATAGAAGTTTTATACTAACTGCTCTAGTCTAATGCTAGTACATTCTTGCTTCATATCATCAACCTAGCATTTTGATTTTTAAACATTTGGTCTAACTTAGCATTTTGCTTATCAAATTTAGCATTTAACTCATCAAATCTAGCATCTAGCTTATCAAACCTTTGTGTTAAGAATGCTATAAGATTCAGATCATTTTTAATGTTTGCCATTTTGTAATATGCACTGATTCATTAAACTTGATCTCTCTTGAACCGATTTCCCACTCAGCAACAAACCATTCATAACCTATCAAGATATCTATCTTACTAATAATTTCTATAACCAGGGATTTCATGGTGTACCATTGGGACATATTTATTTTGTATTCGGTGTCCACCACAGGGGTAACATTTGCCGTGCTACCAATTTTTCCTTAAACGGTTGGAATAGCATTTAACACCTATCAACCTAAGGATAGTTGTCGGCTCCAATGAAATAGATTCTTGATAAATTGTGAATGGATCTATTGCCTATGAATGAGAAATCCAGTTTCAGAGCAAATTAACTTATAATCTTCAGATGAATTTTGGCAAAATACAGAATATAGACAAAGAACAATACCTTCAATCTAAGCGTCTAAAATTACTACCTACAAACTAAGTACTTAACCAGTTACAGTTGAAAAACAGTGGCTATTGGCTTGGATACAGAAAAAACAATTATCCACAAAATAACACTATAAACTTTTTAAACTCAATTTAAAACATAATAAATTCACTTAAACAGACAATATTCAGAGCACAAAATTACACACACAACAGCCAGCCATGTTTTCAGAAGAAGCAAAAAAGGAAAAGCTACAAGCCAGAACAGAGAGACCTCAAAAATTCATGTCCACGCTACAGACACGTCACCAAAAATTATAACTTACAAGTTTAGAATTCACATTTATATTTGTTCTCAATAAAACTTTATTTTGAAACTGTTATTTTAAATTTATATATATATTCTATTTAAATAAACTATTTATCTAGTAATTTGTTAACCCTGCTCGGTGACACTATGGAACAATGCAACAACCATTTACAATATAATTCTCCATCAAAAAGTTTGTCCGTCTATTGATGACTCTGCATTTACTATAAAGTTCCATAGATCCGAATTGAAGATTTGATTCAAATGTGAGAAAAAATGTAATATTACAAAGGCAAACATTATCTTTCCTTAAAGTGAAATTTCAATATTTTTTTCTTTTATTGTGTTATAAAGTGTCTGTTTTATTAGGTGATAATTCATAATTTCAGTTGATAATAGTTTGGACTTGTATTTGTAGGTGAATCAAATCATAAACTCTGGAATGTTCATTTTTAATTAAGGTTCTGAGCAGTTTTGGGCGAATGCCCGTTATTTACACTTGGATTGCATCCTATAGTTCATAAATAATAAATAAAATAAATGTTGGCTAGCGCCCAAGTTTCCAACAATACTAGCCGAGCTACTATATGAAAAATTATATTTGATTTCGCAACCAAACGAAAATCATATAAGTTAGCATCATTCAATTTGAATTATTGTGAAGAAAGATCCATTAATTCTGATAAAAAGAATCAGTAGTTTAAAGATAAAAATCTATATAAAATGAGGATTCAAATAGAATGAGAGAATTTAATAATTGTAACAATAGATAACTCCTGTTTCAGCTTTGATGAATTGTAGGAAGAGTTAGAAATTAATGCTGTAATACATTTATTTACAGCGGTTCATGTGTGTCCCCAAACCAACTTCTTGTACTACCACCCCTTTGGTTCCGCAACTTTATGTAACACCGCTTCAAGACACCCGTTCAGACGACAGGTCTAGGGACGTAGAGGACGTCGCCGTCAAGCCAAATTCAACCGGTAAAAGCTCACCGCCAAAAACAAGGTACTGTAACCCCGACGATAAAGCAACGTACAGACCAACGAAAGTGCAGTGTAGTGAAACAAAGATTCATTCAAGAATGTCAATCAAAAGTGGGGATTCAAAATTATTATGAAATGGGTTATATGGGTTACTATCGACGAAACTTGGGTTCAACGGGTTTTTCTTTCTTGAGTAATTTCATGTTGAAATTATTGGTTATTTTGTGACTGATCTTGTTTGGTTTTGTGACGTATTGCTATCTAAACGGGGATAGTAATGCGCCCCCGAATCAGATGAAGAATGTCAACAAATTAAACATGATATTGTTGTTTCTGTTGTTCGATTTTAGTTGCCAATGTTATGAAGCTGTTTGTATTTTTTTTTTTTATTATTTCAAAGTGTAGTGTTATTCTATAGTATAAACTATTAAATCAGGCATGGCAAGATTAATTGAAGTTTTCTTGACTCTAGCCCGTTCACCTGCATGAATTAGGTATAGACTCAGTATTTTCTAGATGTGCCGGCCTATTTCTAAATTCTAAATTTTATTCAAAATTATCTTCTTTGGCACACAACTGCGCCACTCTGCTGAATGTTTAGCGAAAGGCCCACAACTGCGCCGACTCTGCTGTCTAGAGATATTTAAATCTCTGGAATTCAAATTTTCTAAAAAATTAAATTTTTCATAACTTACTCTAATAATACTAGATCAATTTTTCTGAGTCTATACTTGATAATTCATTCTGTGAACGTGTTAACTGTCAATATTTTAGGTTGGAGTTTAATGAATAATTTATAGTTGCTACTCCAATTTTTCTGAAGTTTAAATAATTGTAGATGAAACAGGAAAGTTATTCAGGTTATGTTAACCCATTAAAATGATAATCTTTTGAAGTGCTTAAAGATAAAGTCAAGTATCATTGATGCTTAGTTGAAAGTATTCTGAAACTTCATATTGAAATTGATCATTGAGAAATTAAAGGTTTAACGTTAGAATAAAAATGAGTAGAAGAAACTAGGACATGTGAGAAAAAACTGATTCTAAGTGCTGAATAAATTTTTGTATTCTGTAATTCCGTGAATGATGATAGAAATTATTGTAATGTCAACATATGTATTCTGGTCTCACGTCTGGTAGTTGAATATCATTATAGTAGTACGGTAGTGAAAGGGAATATTGAGATTTTAAAGGTCACCCCAAGTAAATTAGGAAAATTCGGAAATTATTATGGGAGAATGTTTGAGGAAAATAGGAAATTTTTTTGATAAGTTTAGGTAGATCGAAGGTAATCAAGAATAAATAGAAACTGTTTTATTAGTTATTGTTGATATGTAGCTTTGAAAAGTTGATGAGTAGTTTTGCCTGAGATGTTTAAAACTAAATATTAGATATTGTAGATTAAAGTTGAAATAATCAAATCCTTGGGAATTTGTATGAAAATAAGTTGATTGAGATGAGTTTGTAAGTCCCTTTATCAATAATGTTTATTCTCGAAAAGGTGAATCAGTTTTATTATTGGAAATATTTTTTTTAGGTGTGATTTTTGCGGTAGGCATGCGTAGTGATAGTGTAAAGATCCGTTGTGTTGATGACGTTTCCTGTAGACTGTGGGGAATTTTTTTTTGTTTGTTTAGTTGAGACTCAAGATTTAGAGGAGGACAAGGGATGTCCTGCCTGTGTGTGTTGTGTTGATTTAGGTAATCGGCGCGAGTGTAGGTCCGTGTCCAGAGAGAACGGAGCACTGCCCGAAAGTTGTCCATGTAACAAATCAAGGAATTTAGCTGTGACTAACCTTGCAAATTTGTACGGTGGAATTGTATAATTTTAGCGAAAGGCACCGAAGATGGTGTGAGCTAAGATTTTTTTTGTATCTAGTAAACGGTCTGGTTCATTTGAGAGTTATGGGGGTCGTCAGTAATAACGTAAACCGAAATCTAGAATATTTAGTGAGTCTCGTAGTGATTGTAAGAAAACAATCAGCGTAATTGTTTAGGGAAGCCCAGTCAAAAGGTTCGTTAATGTTTGGTAGGAAGTCAGCCGCAAAAACACAAGTAAAAATTGGTAAAAAAAAGGGATATTATTGAGTTTAAAGTTGCTTAGAAATTTGGTAGGGTAACAAAATGAAAGTTTTAGACATGAATATTTAAAGTGATTGGTTAAGGTATACAATAAAATAACAGAGAAACTTTCTCGAGTACCTAGGTAATGTAAAATGGTTATCAGTGAAAGTAGAAATAAATATTGGAACAGTACTGAACGGGTTAAATTAACAGTGAAATTCTTCTAGTTGAATTTGAAATGAAAAGGGAAAATCTCTTGAGTTAAGCATGAGTTTAAATTATTCTGTAGTTGAGAGTTGAAAGGTTGATTAAAAGGTTAATTGGGGATATAAAAGTAGAAATATGTAGGAAAATTCGTGTCAAAAAGGAATAGAATTTTTGTGGGAAATTAAATAATTGAGGTAATTAACAGTAGTAGGGCCCTTAGAGATAAGTAGTCAAAAAGTTAATAAATAAAAAAAAAATAGGAAAATCTTTAATGAAATGATCAATTTTTTTAATGATGAATAGTAAATTGCAATCAAGTTTTCCATGTGAATAAGTTGGGATGTTTTGAGATCTATTAAATATGAAGTTTATTGTTGAGAAATAATTATGTGAGGCTCCAGTAAGGTTGAAATGTCAGTGCACTTGTAATCAGTATAGTGTAATAGTAGTCTATAATGTGTTAGTGTATTGTAAATTTCATAATGTTGATAATCAGAAGTCAAGCATCAGCAGTCCCAAGATAGTTGTTCCAGTTGAATTTTCATATTATTAAATCATGCCTTGAGAATTATTCTTCCAGTGTTAGAGAGAATGTCACATACTTTGAGTTACGATTAATAATAGCCTGGCACCCGATATCAAGTTTTGTTTTGACTAGCATTCTGTGGTAGAGGTTTCCTACTGGAGTATTATAATGAGAAGTTTTTTTCTCATGTTTGTGGAATGAAAATCGCGCTTGTGTCATATAGCTTCACGTTGATCTAATAATGCTGTTTCAATCATTGTTATCTTTGAATCATAGTCTATGTAGAATAGTATTGCCTACTGAATTGCTTTATATTGTTAAAAATATGTTGCACTCTCAACTCTATAGTAATGATAGTTAGATTTCAATACATTCAGCAGAGTGAAAAAGTTTCAACCCTACTATTATAATCAACCTACTTCATATTTTACAACAGCAGAGTACATAGAACCAATTAAAACTATGATGTCTTTTAAACGTTTCCCTTGTTAGAGTTTGCCAAGAAAATAACCAGGGACTCAATAAAGTGATTGAAGTATTCAAGATTATTATACTCAGTCCGTCTTTAGTGCCTACTTAAAGGTGGACACCGCCCATATTGTTTTGTCCTGACTCTTGCCACAGTTTTAAAGACTCTTGCCACAAATCTCTATTAGTTATACATTTTGCTGAATTTCGGATGATTAAAGAGATTTCTTTTGAAGAAGGCCCGCTTCAAATTGGATCCTACTATCAATCCAGAAATTTGACTCTCCAAATCATACAGAATGCCTCTATGGTACATATCCTGATTAGATTTCTTTTTGCGTGTTTCACACCGAAGGAGGGGAAGTGTGCCGAGCACTCCTTTTAATTCAGCCTTTTCCCGAGTTATAATAGTAAATTTAATACGCAATAGACTAGAGCCATTATTGTAAGTGAGTTAGCGAAATAAATTATTTTCTCTCTCTATTATGAACGGCCATGACTTCGATTTTCCATGATCGATATTTAAAAATTTTGGCTCCGAGTCGTCGAGGAATGTAGATTATGGAATTATCTCTAAAACTTAGCCTTCTGTCGTGACATAAAGTGCGATAATTGGAAAACAGCAAGCA
>NW_024094423.1:0-2107 GCF_014356525.2 Nilaparvata lugens
TTTAAACATTTGAAACATTTAAACATTAAACATTAAAACATTTGAACATTTAACATTCAAACATTAAACATTCAAACATTGAACATTTAAACATTTAAACATTCGAACATTTAAACATTTAACATTTAAACATTTGAACATTCAAACATTTAAACATTCAACATTTAAACATTTGAACATTAAACATTCAAACATTTAACATTTAAACATTTAAACATTCAAACATTCAAGCATTTAAACATTTAAACATTTGAACATTCGAAAATTAAAACATTTAAACATTTGAACATTTAAACATTCAAACATTCAAACATTAAACATTTAAACATTAACATTTAAACATTTAAACATTTGGACATTCAAACATTTCAACATTTGAACATTTGAGAATTTGAACATTTGAACATTTGAACATTTCAACATTAGTACATTTAGATATTCAAACATTAGAACATCTGAACATTCGAACATTGGAACATTCATATATTGAACATTCGAACATTTAAACATTTGAACATATAAACATTTGAACATTTAAACATTCAAATATTCGAGAATTTGAACATTTCAACATTTAAACATTTGAAAATTTAAACATTTAAACATTTAAACATTCGAACATTCAAACATTTGGACATTCAAACATTTGAACATTCAAACATTTAAACATTCAAACATTTAAACATTTGAACATTTAAACATTCAAACATTTTAACATTTTAACATTCAAACATTCAAGCATTTGAACATTTAAACATTTGAACATTCGAACATTTAAACATTTGAATGTTTAAATGTTCAAATGTTCAAATTCTCAAATGTTCAAATGTTTGAATGTTCAAATGTTTTAATGTTTAAATGTTCGAATGTTCAAATGTTTAAATGTTTGAATGTTCAAATGTTCAAATGTTTGAATGTTTGAATGTTTTAATGTTTGAATGTTTGAATGTTTAAATGTTCAAATGTTCAAATGTTTAAATGTTCAAATGTTTAAATGTTCAAATGTTTAAATGTTTGAATGTTTAAATGTTTGAATGTTCAAATGTTTGAATGTTCAAATGTTTGAATGTTCAAATGTTCAAATGTTTAAATGTTTGAATGTTTAAATGTTTGAATGTTTAAATGTTTAAATGTTCGAATGTTCAAATGTTTGAATGTTTAAATGTTTGAATGTTTAAATGTTTAAATGTTTGAATGTTTAAATGTTCAAATGTTCAAATGTTCAAATGTTTGAATGTTTAAATGTTTAAATGTTTGAATGTTTAAATGTTCAAATGTTTGAATGTTCAAATGTTTAAATGTTCAAATGTTCAAATGTTCAAATGTTTGAATGTTCAAATGTTTAAATGTTCAAATGTTTGAATGTTTAAATGTTCGAATGTTCAAATGTTTGAATGTTTAAATGTTCAAATGTTTATATGTTCAAATGTTTAAATGTTCAAATGTTTGAATGTTTAAATGTTTGAATGTTCAAATGTTTGAATGTTCAAATGTTTGAATGTTCAAATGTTTGAATGTTCAAATGTTTGAATGTTCAAATGTTAAAATGTTCAAATTCTCAAATGTTCAAATGTTTAAATGTTCAAATGTTTGAATGTTTAAATGTTCAAATGTTTGAATGTTTGAATGTTTAAATGTTTAAATGTTTGAACAATTAAACATCCAAACATTTGAACATTTAAACATTCGAACATTTGAACATTTCAACATTAGTACATTTAGATATTCAAACATTTGAACATCTAAACATTTGAACATTCGAACATTGGAACATTCAAACATTTGAACATTCAAACATTTGAACATTCAAACATTTGAACATTCAAACATTTGAACTTTTAAACATTAAAACTTTGATACATTTTAATATTTGAACAATTAAACATTTAAACATTTGAACATTTAAACATTTAAACATTAAAAACATTTGAGAATTTGAACATTTAAACATTTGAACATTTCAACATTAGTACATTTAGATATTCAAACATTAGAACATCTGAACATTCGAACATTGGAACATTTATATATTGAACATTCGAACATTTAAACATTTGAACATATAAACATTTGAACATTTAAACATTAAAAAAAACATTCCAGAATT
>NW_024094424.1:0-10011 GCF_014356525.2 Nilaparvata lugens
CTCTTGAATTCAACAATACAAAATATAACTTAGTGTGTATAGGAAGCAGACGGCTATTTTAAGGAATTTTTTAGTTTCAGAGAAAGGTCAATAGACTAAAAATAATGGCAATTCAGGTAGGAAGAAGATAGGGTGGTAGACAGTCAATAGAGGTGAAACACATGTCGGAATTGAATGCAAGTTACTGGAAATTGAATTCCAAGAACTTATCATTATTGTAGACCAGGCAGGTGAACGACTGGACTTCCCTGTTCTTGCGTTTGTCAAACATTTCAATTCTTTGAACGACTATGATGATGATAGCTGTGTACGAACCTGAGGAGAAGAATCCGTCAGATCAAGAAGTTCTAGAGAGTTTAAAAATTATTATCAGGCAAGGATTGGAACTGAAGATAGTGGTACCAGACATGTCTCTGACTGTTTGAATAGATGTGAGTCGTTTCTCGGAAATTATTTTTTATTCAAATGTAGAATTCAACCGAAAATTACTCACTTTTCCAGATATAAAACTTAAAAAATTGGAAAGTTGAGTTATTATGGTATTTATTTTGAAGTTATTGACAAAAAACCGTATTTTGCCTTCCATCTAATAGTAGTGTAGAGAGTTGAAAAATATAAACAGCATGAATTTTCAAATTCCATATTAATATTGGCCAATCGTACCCTACCTACGTTCGCGATGATAATTTATTATGTTCTATGTTCATATTCATTATTTACCGCCATGATACGATATTATAAGATCCATAGGATCGTGGCAGTTTTCTTGACAGAACCTCTCAATAACGAATACCTCTCTGCAGCGAATTTTTCTTGGGATAATCGACTTCGTTATACAGAGGTTCGACTGAAATTGACAATTGCTGGTTACAAGGCTGTTACCTATGGTAACATTTACAAAAATTGACAATATAAATTAAATCAAACTTAAGAAATAAATCATTATTCAATAGTGGATTATATAATTATTGAATATTATTTATTAGTTCGGACATAGTAGAAATCGCTTCACTCACTAGATAACTACTCACACACAACCGCCCATTCACACACAATACACATACAAATTGGATTAAGAGTATGATGATATATGTAATAGGATCGGTGGAGGACGCTTAGATAAAGAAGTCTTTACATTTTTCAGCTAGGATGCACGGTTGAAGAGATAAAAAATCTGGCGTGGCGCACTCACACAACTTCCTTGCCGTTATGAAAATTGATCACTGACGCTAGTGTTCACGCGCATCTCAAGTCTTACTACTCAGAGATTCTTAGCCATCTGATGACAAAACAATAGCGCTGCAGACACACGAAGTCTGCTATCTCTTCATGGTGAATGATCATTAAATAGAACCAACAGTTGTCAACAGTTTGCGATTGAATAATCTTATTCTCTCGAATTTCGAGCTTATTTTCAAATTTAGGTGGAAATGCTACGAACATCAATTGTAGAATTTTTATGCTCAATCTCTTCCACTTGAAATGTGTTTTTGTTTAAATTGTATCTGAAGCCCGATATTGGGGATCTAAAATCAAACTTTGCATAGATGGGGCGGTGCTCCTGAAATCTTTACAGATATGGACTTGTGGCAGTTGATAGAGCTTATCAATGACTTCTTTAGCTATGAATTTGATCAAAATCGTTGAAGCCGTTTTGAGAAAATCGCGAAAACCCTTTTTTTGACACATTTTCGCTATTTTAGCCACCATCTTGATTGCATTGATCGAAATAGTTCGTGCAGAAGGAGCAGAAGAAGACAGTAGAAAAAGAAGAAGAAGAAGAAGAAGAAGAAGAAGAAGAGAAGAAGAAGAAGAAGAAGAAGAAGAAGAAAGAAAGAAGAAGAAGAAGAAGAAGAAGAAGAGAAGTGGAGGAGAAGAAGGAGAAAAATGAAGATAAAGAGAAGGAATTCTAGTTGTGTAACTGTTCCGCAATCGGTGAGCTCCTTTGCCACTTTACCGAATTTGGTTTGTCAGTGTCTTTTGTAGGGCTGTGAAAACTTTGTTGAGCAACGTTTTCAGAGAAACTTCACACACTTTCTCCCCTATCACTCTTTCTCTCTCTCTCTCGCTCTCTCTCTCTGACTCTCTCTCTCAGTTGGGGCCAACTGACACAGAGAGATACAATTGGATTGTAGTTTGGTCGTCATTAACTTTGGGTGCTGCCTGAGCCAACTACGTGACAACTGCCCTTTAGTAGATCACACAAGCCAGGAAATTATTGTGACTTGGTCCTTCAATCTAGATTGTTGTTTGTTTTTTTTCCGGAAGAACTTGATGTCACTGTCATCATAATCAAAGATTCAATAGTGTTCCATGGTTTTCTCTTGCTGCTTCCTCTTCTTCATCTTCTCCAACTTCTTCTTCTTCTTCCTCTTCTTCTTCTCCTTCTTCTTCCAATTCTCCTTCTTTTTTATCACTTTTCTTCTTCTTCTTCTTCTTCTTCTTCTTCTTCTTCTTCTTCTCCTTCTTTTCTTCTCGATTCTTCTTCTCTTCTTCCTCTTCTTCTTCTTCCTCTTCTTTCTTGTTCTTCTTCTTCTACTTCTTCTTCTTCTTCTTCCAATTCTCCTTCTTGATTTTCTCAGAATTGATATTCATTTCATTCATGGGACATTAACATACCATAATATGTTAATATAGACTATAATCTAGAGAGACTACCTCTCGAAACAATGATTAAATTGGTTTATTAAAACTAAATTAATAACCAGTCCATTTTGGTCAGGTTGGCATCAAGTTGAGCAAGGTTTCTAAACAAGTTTTTGAGTTCTGTTACTTTATCAGGTTAGCACCAAGTTAAAGAACTTAATATCTTTAATAGAACTGGCTTATAGACGTACGGGATAGAGAAATTTATTTTTCCTACAGTTACCTTGAAAAGTGGCCATTGCTGCAATGATTACAGAAACGCCAATAATACCTTTCCCGCTCTAGTGCGGGAAAATTTTTTCTGCACTCCAGATTTGCAACATGGCAACGCAAAATAGTTAGTAGGTTATATGGAGCACCAGTGCAGCAAAATCAAAATGAAGTTGATAACAGTGACTGTTGTGTGGGCACGTTTTCTGTAAAGTGTGAAGTTTTTTAGCTCAAAAATTTCTAGTTTCACTCAAAATTTAGACTTTTTAAATAATTATTAAGTTACTGTCTAGATTTCCTAATTTCAGACTATAATAGTAATCTATTTGATTCAAAATTTGCCCGTTTATCTGAGTATTGAAGAGCTTAAATTGTATTTTGAAAGTGAAAGTGACATAACCAACATTTTGATTTGGACAGTATACAGTAGTATAAATTGGAAATGGGACAGTTTTGGGCATGAGCCTGTTGTGCCTTTCCTCATGTCAAGTATTTCTACACAATGTGATGATGAATAAATAAATAATAATATGAGGCAACCATGACAGCCACACATGAGTGACAGCCGCCCCTTCTTCAACACCACTACATTAAAACTTCAACTGAGTTGTGGTCGATGTTGTATAAACGTTCCATGATGAAATAAAAACACATAGATGTTGTCAGTTTTCTACACTTTAATTAAAGTGTAGAAAACTGACACATCTATGTGTTTTTATTTCACCACTACTTATTCAATTTGACAATAAATTAGGGTTTTTATCAATATTAAATTACACAGAAATACATTTGATGGATTTCAGGGAATTTTACCCATAATTACCCACTTTTCATATTTAATGGTAACTGTAGGAAAATTTAATGTGAAGTACATGCGCAAAGTTCCTCGCTGCACTCAACAAACCATCCCGCCCTCGCCTACGGCTCGGGCGTAAACGTTTCTTTCGGTGCAGCAAACTGTCACTTTGCGCACTAGTTGCACAGATAACTAATCATAACTATTCAATTATCATTTTCTTCACGATAATAATTTAAATTCGTTCATTATTATTTTCCATATATATTCAAGAGTCCCACCCTATCCTATAGGGAACACATACTAGAAATTAGGAAACAATATTGTATTTGCTTTTTGGGATACATTTGCGATAGTTTATTTTTTTTTTAATAATTTTTTTTATATTTATGGTTGACCCATCATCATGGTCGTCTAAACTACTGGACTGATAAACTTGAAGTTTTGCATATAGATTCCTAATTAACCGAGGATGGTTATAGGCCTATTTCAAACTCTTCAAGATTCCATTTGGTCAAGTTCTCAGTTTGACAAGTTTCTTATTAGACCCTTGCGGAGCACGGGTTACCTGCTAGCCTACTATATGAATTCATTGAAGGTTTATAATCAATATGGGGGCACCGACCTTCGCTCGTTATTAATTTATTGACTTTTGATAGACCGAACACAATTCTTTAAAATGATTGGGGAAGCACTAACAGGCACAGCCCAGAACTGTTTCTTCCCCGAATTTTGATTTATACACTATAAATAGTCCAGAAAGTAGGTTATGTTCCATATACTTGAATTCAGGTTCAATTTTCTGTTCAAACATTAAAACAAAAAATTATTTAGATTATATACAAACCAATTGAATAACAAATAACCTCACAATCACTTGAAATTTGTCAAATAATGATATAACTCTTGGTCAGGAGGATTATCATGTCATGTCAACAAATCAGATTATGTTGATCAAATCGATTAAATTGTCTAGCTAAATAAAATTTCTCGCTGATTGATTATGATTACACAGCTGGAAATAATTCTGTCTCTCTCTCCACACAGGCACACGCATCTTCTGTTATCGAAAGACGACAAAATTATCATCTGTTTTCTAACGATGAATTATCCTGTTAATGTCGTTCAGCGAGTTTTCCAAAGAATGAGACCTAGTGCAATCGAATCTTCATATCATGAACCTACTTTGTTCCAAATTTCGTGAAAATCGTTAGAGCCGTTTCCGAGATCCGTAAAACATAAATAACCAGATATGAAAATAGCAAGATTTAAAAATAACCAGATTATATAAATACAGAAATTGCTTAATATATAAGATAACAGTGACCGATACAAAAAACCACCTTCAACAAAATAATGTTTCACTAATCAAATTTCAACTATCATTACCTTCAGTACAGTTCAAACGCTCATACTACCTATGCTGAACACCGCTATATTACTACAGCACCCTAAATACCCCTATATTACTTCAAAAAGTTATGAATACATAAAATCACATGATCTATCTCTATTAACCACTCTCACCCTTCATCCCCTATCTGTTTTAGGCTACTGATCTTCCTTCATCCCTTATTTTCGAGCTCAAATGGCACCGACAGCCTATTAATCAGGCAACTAAAGCCTGTTATGTTCATTCACACCTTGAACAAACTGTATACTATATTTGATGTACTATGTCATGTATTTACTACCTACACATATTACTATGTGCGAAGCTCTATGACATATATTTACTGTATTACTATATTAAATGTACTAACGCATGAATATCAACCTTTGTATATTACTATATTCAATACACTACTACATATGAATCAAACCAAATCGAATCAAAATCATATTGAATGAAAAGACTAAGAAATTGTCAAAAAACCACTGATTTAATCAGTAGTAATCAGTGGTTTTTTTGACAATTTCTTAGTCCTTTTTCATTCAATATGAATAATTACCACAATATCAACTTCCCAACTACACAAAAAGTGAATCAAAATCAGTTTATTTCCCATTTTTTACAATATATACAGAGCATGAAATTACCAGTTACGGAAATAATTACAAATAACTAAAAATCATAATCATACCCTAGAGAGCATTACAAGAATCATTACCCTAAAATTTATACCTATTTACAACCCATAGTGAGTCCACGTTATAATGGCAGTAGAGAAAGATAGGAAACAACGCTGCCGATCCTCGTCTTGTAAATGCCTTCCATGGACGGTAGCTGATACTGGTTTATTGATGTATATCACTGTTTCATTTTTAAAATAATCAATTATATTGTCAATGATTTCACAATGAGGATGAAATATTTTGATGATTGCTTATTAATTCTACATTGTTTAGTAGTTGATCTGGCACAGAGCAAAGCGAGAAAGAGACAGCGCTATCCACTTTGTTGAATGATAGACAAGGATGGACATTGCTAATCAAACCAGTCATTATAACATGGACCTCACTTGCGTTACTGTAGTGAGGTCCACGTTAAAATGGCAGTGTTGATCACAATGGTATTGCTATCCTAGTCTATCATTCAACAAAGCGGATAGTGCTATCATTTACTATCTTTGTAACTTTGTCAATCGTGTTCCAACAATGTGGAAATATTGTTAATCACCAAAATATTCGATCAAAATAATGAAAATTTATAATTTAATCATTGAAGGATATATTCTCTAACTCATCATAATATAAAAGATAATTTTCAACAAGAATGAACAGTAAATATCACATTAACCTGTATCAGCTACCGTCCATAGAAGGCATTGACAAGGCAGAGAATCGGCAACGCTGTTCCCCTATCTTTCTACACTGCTATTATAACGTGGACCCCACTATATATTCAATGCACTCTGTCATATATAAACCTCCATGTATATAATATATTCGATGTCCCACGACATATATTTACAACCTACATACTATTATTCAAAGCTCTATAATATGACATATATATGGGACACTATGTATAATTGCCTATCTATTCATCTCTATTCCAGCCAACGACTAGCAAATATGGCGTGTTTGTAAGCTATGTATATGTTAGTGTCATATGTTAACCAATTAACGAATAGCATGTTCACGCCTGACGTAATATAAGTGATGTATAAATAGATATAGAGGGTGTATATATATAGAGAGTTGGTTGGGGTATATCAGTGGTTCATCTTTGATAAAATATAGATATATGAGAGCGTAGGCCGAGCTTTACTAATCTACAACGTACTGAAGATATGTAGTATAATATTAGTATTATAATTTATTTGATTCAGAGTCATATTCAATCCATATTTTATTTATAAGATAATCAGAATTTGGATTTTGGATTAATTTTCCTTCTAACATAAATGATTTTCAGACATTCTACTTATTATTCTCATAATTCAATAATTCATCTATACTATAATAAAGGAAAAAAACTGGTTTATACATGCGCAATTAAAATGAACTACCTGACCTCAAATTCCATGATCTCATTACTGAGAATAATGACTGGTTCAGACTACTATGCGCATTGTCGTCCTCTTTTCAATCACAACATATTATGACAGTGTTCAGTTTGTATGTTATGCTTCTTCTGATAAAAGAAAAAATGAGTTGCATACTTTGAAGTGTAGATCAGAAATGCATAGGCACGAAACTAGACAGAGTAATTATTTGGATGTTCCCTAGGTAAGATTGAGAAAGTTGCAGTGTCAATCTGACGTTCTGTCAATAAGAGCTTTCAATAGATTACCGCTATGTTCCAGGAATCTGAGTATATCTGTTTTCAAAACAAAAGTGAAAAGGATCTTTTAGCCTCTTTCACCGATAGAGACCCCTGTACAGTGTTGGAGAGTTATTTGATCTCCCTTGTGTTATTATAAATAATTTCTTCCAGCTGACTGATATATTTATATAATTACGAGAATTGTTATGTTATTATTATTGATTGATGTTTGTAGGTATTGTAACCTGTATTTTTTTATATTGATGTTTATATTGTGACATGGCCCACTGTACTATTTAAGTATTTATCGGCTAATAAATATATTCTATTTCTATTTCTATTTCTATTACCGCGTTTCGCCGTAAATGCGCAACATATATAAACATTAGAGAAATGCTAAACCGCTGACTTAAATCTTAGACATCCTGTGCTCGGATCGGTAAATTAAGCGAGCACTTCTGTATTTTTATATCTGGTTATTTATATTAAATCTGATTATTTATGTTCAATGGATCTCGAAAACGCTGTAACGTAGGCTTTGGAACATAGTAGGTGTCTATGATATAAAAATATACAATTTGAATTTGCTAATCTTCTTCTCTTGCAACGAATCCATTAGATGAACTCCTCACTGTCAGAACTGTGTAAATTGGAAGTATCAGTGTTGCATTTATGAGAAATCCTGACAAATAAAGTGGATCTTACTGAAGTGAGATGGGATTCTACGGTGGCAGTACGGTTTAAATGAGAAGTATTGGTGATATACTAATAAGGGTGCTGACAGAACCAAGTGATTTCGGTGGAGTTGTTTGAAAATTATAGTTGTGCAGTAAACATGTGAAGGGATCAGGCAGACGGCCAGCAGAGCACTATAAGTGCCTCTTATACGAGGCTGTTACTTATCCCCCTTTTCGCTATTATTCTTAATTTTTCATTTTCTTCGTGATACTTCTTCTTCTTCTTCTTCTTTCTTTGCTTTCTTCTTCTTTTCTTCTTCTCTCTTTTTTTCTTTTTCTTCTTCTCTTCTTCTTCTTTTCTTCTTCTTCTTCTTCTTCTTTCTTCTTCTCTTCTTCTTCTTCGTCTTCTTCTTCTCTTCTTCTCTTCTTCTTCTTCTTCTTTTCTTCTTCTTCTTCTTCTTCTTCTTCTTCTTCTTCTTCTTCTTCTTCTTCTAGACCTAGCACAAAATGAAAATCAATCAAACAATCAATCTCTTCTTCTTCCTCTTCTCTTCATCCTCATCTTCTTCCTCTTCTACTCATACTTCTTCTCTCCTCTTGTTTTTCTTCGTTTCCTTCATTCCTTTTCATTCTCCATCCTTGTACTCTTTCATTCTATTTCTATTTCTCCATCTCCTTCCATATCTTCTCCTCTACTCTTCTTCTCCTTCTACTCCTTCTTCTTCTTCTTCTTCTTCTTTTATCTTCTTCTCATTCTCCTTCTTCTTATTATTATTATTATTATTATTCTTTTCCTTCTTCTCCCCTCCACTATTCTGCTCTTGTTCATTATTCTTTCAATCCTCCATCATGTTGTAACAAATTGTAATTCAACCGTCTGTCACGTGATTTATGATGAAGGCTAAAGGTGGAAACTATTATCCCACTGCTCTATAAGTACCAATATGATGGACTCCATAAGATACCTTTATAGGGCAGTGGGACAATAATTTCCCACCTCAAACTCTATGAAAATAAGTATTTGAAAAGGAATAAAGATTTCAGTATGTTTATGAAGTAATTTTGAATGATTCTGTGAGAGAAAATCGGAAAAATTTAATGTCCTTCACTTCTGCCCTATAAAGGGTTGATTTTTTTTCTCTGTTTCTTCTATATTATCATTCACTTCCTTCAATTATTCAAATAACAGCAAAGGAAATAAAGGGTATTTGTAATTATATAATCTATATTATATAATAAGAGAGAGTAGGGTTGTGTTTGTTCGTGTGTCGTGTGTTCGCATCAAAACATGTCAACTTGGGATTGCATAACGGAAAAACGGGAATGATTTAGATCTCCCAATTTTGCACATAGATTCTAAAAATATCATCTCTTGCACCTCGAAACCCAAATTTCAATTTTCCTTCTAGACTTTTCAGATAAAACGTTTAAATTTCATTGATGGTACATACGATTTCATAAAAAATAACCAAATCATATGATCGAAATAGAACTGGCTTAAACACGTATACAAGTGTAAAGGAAGGAAAATTATGTTTGACGCATCATCACGTCTGAACTACTGACTGATTACTTAAATGTTGCATATAAATTCTTAATTAGATAGATAGAGCGAACAATACAATAGTCGGAAAAGAAAAAACAGGCTATTGCCCAAACTTCTTCTTCAATTTCCTGATTTTGTCACAAATCGTCCAAATATTATGTAGGTTATTTCACTTCAATTTCAAGTGTCTTTTTCTTCTTCGCCCATTTAGATTTTGGCAAGTTCCTGATCCCTGATCCTTTGGTAGGAGTTAGTGGGAGGATATTTTTAAATTCTTTCCGAAGAATGGACATTGATATGTCCAAAGCTCCGCCAATTTATGTAGATGCATAACAATTAATTATCTATAGTATTATATTACAAATACTTTTTCATTATTACAGTTCAATAATTATTTTCTAGTCTATATTATGTAAATTCATCT
>NW_024094425.1:0-9302 GCF_014356525.2 Nilaparvata lugens
TTCGCCCATTTAGATTTTGGCAAGTTCCTGATCCCTGATCCTTTGGTAGGAGTTAGTGGGAGGATATTTTTAAATTCTTTCCGAAGAATGGACATTGATATGTCCAAAGCTCCGCCAATTTATGTAGATGCATAACAATTAATTATCTATAGTATTATATTACAAATACTTTTTCATTATTACAGTTCAATAATTATTTTCTAGTCTATATTATGTAAATTCATCTATAAGTTTCTGTATTTAAGCTATGTATATAAGTGTATAGCCAGATGTATTGTAATCTACATAATAAAGTAGCTACTCAATCAATTCAATCCCCCTGTTTAGGTGGGCAGTGGATGCTATTTAATCTATCTATCTAAGACATGGTTAGAAAACTGAGAAGGCTGGAAAATGTGACTGAAAACAAAACTGATTGGAAACTAACGGAGAATGGCTAGAAACTGACTTGAATGGGTGAAAACTAACTGAAAACTAACTGAGAATGGCTGGAAACTGATTCGAAGTGGCTGAAAACTAACTGTTACTGACTGGAAACTTACTAGAAACTGTTAGGATTTAACTCGGTATTGTAAAGCTAGTTTTTGGGACGAAAATTGTCTTCAAGCTCAAGCATATGGTTTTCAAAGAAAATGTTTTTCTTCATCAAATTATTTGACGAATTATTACTTCTAGTTCAATACTAGTAATGAGGCCTAGATAATATTAAACTGTATCAAGTTGTATGGAGTTGAGTGAACTATACGTATTTACAAGTAAACCAAGAAACAGATGGAAATGAATTGGATGTTGTATTTGTTGAAATTATAATTATCTACTAGCAGAAGACTTCGGGGTGATTCACAGCATTTAATTGGGATTTTCGTTTAATAATAATTAAAAATCTGATGTGGCGCACTCACACAACTTTCCTTGCCGTATTGAAAATTGATCACATGACGCTAGTGTTCCCGCGCATCTCAAGTCTACTATTCAAAGATTTGAGCCAGCTGGTGACAGGGCAATAACGCTGGAGACACACGAGGTCTGCTATCTCTTCATAGTGAATCATTTAATAGGATCAACAGTTTTCAATTGGATAATCACATTTTCTCGAATTTCGAGCTTATTTTCAATTTTAGGTGAAAATGTACTGAACATTAATTTTAGAGATTCTCATGCTCAATCTACTCCAATTGATTTTTTTTTGTTTCAATTGTATCTGAAGCCTGATAATTGGTAATCTATCTGCATTGATGGGGCGGAGCTCCTGAAATTTTTACAGATATGGGATTGTGGCAGATGATAGAGCTTATCGATGACTATTCAGGTATAACTTTAATCAAAATCGTTGGAGCCGTTTTCGAGAAAATCTCGAAAACCCTGTTTTTGACAACATTTTTGCCATTTTAGCCGCCATCTTGAATCGCATTTGATCGAAATTGTTCGTGTCGGATCCTTTATTGTAAGAACCTCACGTTCCAAATTTCAAGTCATTTCGTTAATTGGGATTGAGATATCGTGTACACAGACGCACATACACTCATACACACACACACCACACACACACACACACACCACACACACACACACACAACACACACACACACACAACACACACACCACACACACACACACACACACACACACACACACACACACACACACCCCCACACCTCCCACCCACACCAATACACACACACACACACACACACACACACACACACCACACACCACACACACACACACACACACACACACACCACACACACACCACCACACACATACAGACCAATACCCCAAAACCCTTTTTTGGACTCAGGGGACCTTGAAACGTATAGGATTTGTAATTGGGGTACCTTAATTTTTTTCGGAAAGCAATACTTTCCTTATATGGTAATGGGGCAAGGAATGAAAATTCGTCTGAGTCATTGTCAATATTGTAAACCAAGAAATAACTTTGGGATCTTGAACTCATCATTACTTTTTCTTATCAGCCTATACATGATTGACTATACAAGTTCTGTAATTGGATCTATTCTTATATTCAAGTAGATAGAAAATGATCACCTAATAAACAAAAATGATTAAAACCGATAATGAAGAATTAGAATGAATAATAATTACAGAAAAACTAGATGAATATATACAAAAACATCTTCCTTACAAGACTCAGGACTGACTCGTGAAATCAAGGTAATTTGATTGTTCAATTGACAAATTGATTGATTCAGTAGTATTTTCGATGAAATGTTTCAGTACTTTACTCACCATGGCCCATTTCATAAGTTCATTTCGGGCTTTATCTGCCGACGAATCATGTCCGTTCCATACTGACATAACAGCGTTCTGAATATACATATTATTCATTGTATTTCTTCCCATTTGCTTGTTTCATTGCTTTTTTGGTATTTTTTTTCTTATTTGTTATCATTTGTATTAGTTGGCTGTGTTTGGTTATAGTGTTAGTGTTATTGTGTTATTTTTAGTTATCATCCTATTGTTGTTTGCTGCTATTGAATTACAGTGTTACTTTGCTATTGCTAAAAATATTTGGTTTGCAATGCTTCAAGTTGTTGAATTTGCGCTGATGGTTTCCTAATGCTATTTGTAAATTTCATTCATATCACTGTTATTTGTTATACTTCTGAATTCCGTGTTATCGGATGGGCACGTTAAACTGTCGGTCCCTCTGAAGTATGACAGTCGTAAGGCCATTGACGGCTTAATTATTTTTTTTTTTTTTTTTTTTTTTTTTTTTTTTTAAGATTACGTCCTAAAGACTCCAGTCATGAGTAAGACAAGTCATGTTATTACATAATATTCTAACACTAAGTAGTTCACCTAGTTTAGGTTTGAAAGGAATTCTTGTACACTATAAAAAGCTTTATCAACTAAATATTTTTCATTTGTTTTTTGAAAATCTTCAAATCATCATTACTTTTCAAGATTTGAGGTAGCTTGTTATAACATTTCCTACAATATAATCTGGTTTTTGTTCAAATAACCTACTATTGTGACCCATTATATGATAATTCTGCTCTGTTTCGCGTATTACTCATTAACATCTGAATTCTGGATCACACCACTCGTTTTCACATGCATTACAACTTCATATACATACAAGATGGCACAGTAATAGACCAAGCTTTTTTAATAAAGGCCTACAAGATCTAACCTTGTATATTCAGGCGGTGGGACCTCCCGCAAGGGACTCCCCACCAACAAAAGCCATACGAATTTACTTTTACTTCTGAATTGCTAATTACTTATTTGACTTTTTTATGTATCTCATATTTATATTTATATTTGTCTTGTTATTTTTGTTGATCTTCTTACTATTGTATTCTTTTGAAATTGGTGTATACCGTTGGAAATGTAATAAATAAATAAATATTTCATTTTTTCAATTAATTGTAGGTTTGACAATATCAGGACGTTTTTATTCAGTTTATTATTCATATTATTTTAAAACTGATTCAAACTAGATATTGTCAAACCACTATTTATTGGAACAATTTGTGATAGGCCGCTGCTTTTGGTTGCTACACTTTTATCAATCTTGGAGAACTGATAAGTAGTTTAAACATTGATCACATTGAAACATTTAAGCAGAATATGGATGATGCCCTACGATTGGCCATTAGCTGTTGACCAATGAAGGCTAAAGGGCGTACAGATATACGCGCCGCGAACATGAGCATTCACTTTTAATCAGCTGACTATATCTATATTTTTACAGAAACGGTAAGATACAGATATAAAAAGCTTGGCATCAGCTGATTAAAAGTGAATGGCTCATGTCGTGGTGCGTATATCTGTACGCACCTTAAGCTCTCCATACATTATTCCCAACACGCTCAGCTGATACCTTAGCCCTTCCACTGTGATTTGAACTATCTTATCAGAAGCTATCTATATTCGAGTTGAAGGTTTTCTCATTCAATTTTCATCAGTCATCGCATTTATTTCAGATATCAAACAGAATTACGAGTGTAAATGCAAAGTGTATTTATTTTTTTGATCATTCAGAATTACACAACTTACAGAAAAGTGCCACAGGCTATAAGCCCAAAACGGTTCCCATTCTAATTTATACACAGTCCAAATGTAGCTAGGTTATGTGTCCTTTTTAGTTAATATCCTTAGTTCATCTATTTTATATGATAGTACTGTATAGTTAATTACTTACCAGTAGAGCTTCTCCTGTATCGATGTGATTGGCCAGGCTTGCAAACTTTAACATTGCTAATTGCATCCAGATTTACACAGCCTTCCTCAAGATCGTGACCAGTAGTGAGGAAAGCAATACCTGAAAATCATACAAATTTTATATGCTAATGTACTGTATTAAGTGAGAGTATCGTTATAGAACCCTGATCAACATTGGTTTGTTATCCTTGTCTGTCATTGAGCAAAACAGATAGTTCTAAGCCTATCCTTTTCTAGGTCCATATGACCATGGTACAGTGTAATATCATAGAGAAAATATAGCATAAGAAGATATCCCAAGGTATATGTTCCAAATTTCAAGCCAATGTTTTGTTTTCTCAAGCTGATTACTGTCGACTACACTCTCTATTATTAGTATTGTATTGGCCGGTGAGAATGTTCAAACGGCACAGTATGAGAGACTACCAACGACACAAAGCTTCACTAAAAACAACTAGGACTATCGGCTCCTGTAAACAGTAAAATCTGGAACATAAACGCCCTATAACATGGGATATTTTTTTATGCTATCTTTTCTCTATGGTATCACCATAAATATACAGTATCACCACAATATGATACAGTATCACCAAAAAAGGATACAGTATTAACACAATATGATACAATATCTCAACTTGATTCACACCACCAACTTTGCTAAACAACTACCAATGAATCTACAAACCATGGGATATCTTCTTATGCTATCTTTTCTCTATGGTATCACCATAAATGACACAGTATCACCACAAAATGATACAGTATCAACACAATATGATACAATATCAACACAATAGATACAGTATCATCTTAACTTGATACACAATACCAAAATATGATACAAAACTTCCAAACTGAATGAATTCTACAAACCATGGGATATCTTCTTATGCCATCTTTTCTCTATGGTATCACCATTATGACTCAGTATCACCACAAAATGATACAGTATCAAAAAAAATGCTATCAGAGACAAAAAAGATTAATCAATCACACATTGATACAGTATCATCAACACCGAAATTTGATGCAGCACTTCCAATGAATTCTACAAACCTAGGGATATCTTCTAATCCTATCTCTCCTCCATAGTATCACATAAATGATACAGTATCACCACAAAATGAACAGTATCACCACACATGATACAGTACGTCACACATGCTACAGTATCATCTCAACTTATACACAATACCAAAATATGATCAAAACTTCCAAACTGAATGAATTCTACAAACCAGGGATATCTTTTATGCTATCTTTCTCTATGGTATCACCATAAATGACACAGTATCACCACAAACTGATACAGTATCAACCAATATGGTATCATATAGTGAGGTCCACGTTAGTGGCAGTAGAGAATGATAGCAGAACAACGTTGCCGATCATCTGTCTTGTCAATGCCTTCTATAGAAGGTAGCTGATACAGGTTTATTGATGTAATATTAACTGTTCATTCTCGTTTAAATAGTAAAAATATATTGTACTTTAAGCGAGAAATTATATTTTCAATAATTTTATAATGAATTTTCATAATTGAGATGGATATTTTTGTTAATTAATTATTAATTCTACATTGTTAAAAGACGATCTGGCAACAGAGCAAAGCGAGAAAGAGATAGTGCTATCCGCTTTGTGTAATGATAGACAAGGATAGCAGACCATTGCTAATCAACACTGCCATTATAACGTGGACCTCAATATATCAACACAATATGATACAGTATCATCTTAACTTGATACACAATACCAAAATATGATACAGAACTTCCAAACTGAATGAATTCTACAAACCATGGGATATCTTCTTATGCTATCTTTTCTCTATGGTATCACCATAAATGACACAGTATCACCACAAAATGAGACAGTACCAAAACAATATGCTACAATATCAACACAATATGATACAGTATCATCTTAACTTGATACACAACACCGAAATTTGATGCAGCACTTCCAATTAATTCTACAAACCTCGGGATATCTTCTAATCCTATCTCTCCTCCATGGTATCAACATAAATGATACAGTATTACCACAAAATGATACAGTATCACCAACATGATACAGTATCGTCACACATACTACAGTATCATCTCAACTTGATAAACAACACTGACCTCCACAGCAGGAGTGATGGTGCGACGTATAGTGAGCACAGACGCACAGGCCATCGCAGTCACACTACTTGCTAATTTTTTCCTATGGTATCGCCATTAATGATACAGTATCATCACAACTTGATACACAACACCAAGAGTTGATACAGAGCTTTGAATGAGTTCTACAAACCTTCTTATGAAGGTTTCATTGTATTATAAAACAATATCTTCTTATGCTATCTTTTATCAATGGTAATACTGATGTAAACACTCGATGATCTGAGACCTGGACGACCTGATACTGACCAGCCACAGCAGGAGGGATGGTGCGACGTATAGTGAGGACAGACGCACAAGCCATCGCAGTGACACTTGCATGAGTGGTGCAGTCTCTCCCGGGCGTGCACATGTTGGGGGCAACCAGAGTGGCCTCTAGTAACACCTCTTGGTCAGCCAGGGCTACCATTAGCTCCACAAGGATCAGCTCCATTGCTCTCTCTGTCTTGTCCACGTCGTTGTCGCCGCTGCTTGCTAGCTGGAAAGAGAAAGATAATTATTAGTTCATAAGAGACACATGATGTATGGTCAGCTGGAGCCATCGCGCCAGCCACTCAAGTCCGGAGAAGTTTCATGAGGTTCACACAGCCAGAACCTCCAGACTGGTACCACTCCGGGAACCTGAGACCACTGGAACCAGTCTGCCATGGGGATCCTGGAGGGCGCTGAATAGTATACGAACTGGTGTAAAGACCAACCTAGCGAGGTGGGGCTGCATAGCAGAGGATGACATTTACTGCGACTGTGGAGAGGCACAGGATATCGACCACTATATGTGCCCACTGTGCCCTGTTCACTGCACAGCTGACGACCTCTGGAGGGGAATGTACCTGGAGAAGACCTAGCCCACTTCTGGGGCTGGAAAACTTTGAGATGTCCGGACACAAAAAGTAAAGTAAGTATTAGTTCTCGTAGGAGTGTTCACACAGAAGCAGAATATGAGAGCAATTGGTTGTTATAAGATTGTTCACACATAGGTAGAATATGATCAACATTGGTTCTTATAAGAGTTTTCATACGTTTCTCTCTGTCTTGTCTAAGTCGTTATGAACGAATTATGAACACTCCAATAGCAATCAATGGTATTCATATTCCGCCCATCTGTACACTCCTTTGCAAACTATTCATTTTCTCTCTCTCTCTCTAGTTGTCGCCGCTGCTTGCAACTAGAAAGAGAGAAATATTGGTTTGCATTGGAGTGTACAGATGGGCAGAATATGGAAACCATTGATTGTTATGGGAGTGTTCATAATTATACACAATTTTGAAAACATTGGTTATTATGTGAGCATTCACATAAGGCAGAATATTCGTACCATTAGTTGTTGTGAGAGTGTTCACACATGAGTGGAATATTTATTTATGTTACAAATGACACTGATGTAATAACTGATGTAATAGAATATGATTACCTTTATTTTGTTGTTGTTTATTCATTGGATAGAGCAAACAATACAATGGTAGAAAAAGAAAAACAGGCTATTGCCCAAAAACTTCTCTCAATTTCCTGATTTTGTCTCAAACTGTCCAAGTATTATGTAGGTTATGAGAGTATGTATACATCTCTCTCTGTATTGTCTACAACTCTACATCATTGACACCGCTGGTAGACAACTAAGAAGAGAAAGAGTGGTTCTCTTGATATATTCTGCCATACGATGACACAATATGAACAGCATTGGTTGTTATGGAAGTGCTCAAATATGGGATTAGTTTTATACTATTGACTGTTATGGAAGTGTTTACACATAGGTAGAATTTGAATACCATTGGTTCTCATCAGAATGTTCAGAAGTTGTCCGAATATCTTTAATCTGTGTTGTACCGTACCATTGGTCCTTATGAAAGTGTTTACACATATGCCGAATATAGATACCATTGGTTCTTATACTGAAAGTGTTTACACATTGGCATAATACTATTAGCTGTTATTATAAATGTTCATAAGTGGCACATTATCCTTGCTTCTGGATCTTGAAGGGAATTTTACACGTTGGCAGACTGCAAATGTGAACACATGCTTAACCAGCGGCACAGTCTTTCCAGAGTACCATAATATGTTGGGAGGTCTTTATCAGATGAGGCCACGTATTTAGCTGTGATCCTGGCCTTCCACTGCGCATGGGACTGACCACTAAAAGTTTTGTGATGCAGGTAAGCGACTCGACATTTTACACTAGTTTTTTTTCGATAACTAAACTATAAATTTTCATATTTTCTTTAAGTGTATATACTCACTCGCAACAATGATAGGCACCAGACAGTAAGCTTGACACACAGACGCGAATCTAGCCAGTGCTCTCACATTGTCCTGGATGGCCCTGGTACTAGGTCGATCAGCGCCCACCCTGAAAACAGCTGTGACCTTGGTGGCACTGCAGCCTGCCTTCCTATAGGCCAAGCACCGTTTGTCAAGGTCATCCAGGCCTTCAATGATCATCTCGCGCTCACTACTACTAGCCGTGCTACTGTTGTACATAGGCGCTGATCCTTTGTCCACCTAGATGGAATGGAATGGAGATGTAATGAAATGACAATGATAATGAAATTGATGTTGTTTTCCATGACGAAGCACTATAATAATGATTTGTTGACCGAGCGAAGTGAGGTCTAAGATTCAAGTCGACGGTTTGGCATTTCTCTTAATATTTATGAATGTTTGAATGTTTATATGTTGCGCATTTACGGCGAAACGCGGTAATAGATTTTCATGAAATTTGGCAGGTATGTTCCTTTTTCAATTGCGCGTCGACGTATATACAAGGTTTTTGGAAATTTTGCGTTTCAAGGATAATATAAAAGGAAAAAGGAGCCTCCTTCATACGCCAATATTAGAGTAAAAATCAGACTATAGAATTATTCATCAAAATCAGCTAACAAGTGATTACACAAATGTGTGGCAGTCTATTGCTGTATTCCCATAAGGTCTATAGTTCAGGAAAAACC
>NW_024094426.1:0-10058 GCF_014356525.2 Nilaparvata lugens
ACCAATCTTCTGCTTGGGAACCTTGGTCCAGTTGAGGGTCTTCATCTTGATGGTGCTCTGTTGCGGCAATGTCTTGCTTTTCCTCAACACTGCATTTCCAACGCCTGGCTTCATGCTGGGGAAATTGGAGGCGCCCATCATTGGAGGAGGTGGTGGCGGGGGAATAGCTCCCATTGGCAGAGGGGGTGGCGGGGGAATAGCTCCCATTGGCAGTGGTAGTGGCGGTGGAATAGCTCCAACCTTGAGAACAGGGAGTGGTGGTGGCAGGGGAATAGCTCCTATTGGCAGAGGGGGTGGCGGTGGAATGGCTGTGACCTTGACATCAGCTGCTGGCTTGGCTTCGGCGTCCTTGTGATCAAAATTTGGCAGCAAAGATTTCTCTACCAGTGCCGGCATGGCGGGGAGTGGTGGTGGAGGTGGAATTACTAGTGACATCTTTGCAGGTTTTCTCTCATCGCCAACAACACCCACCTTCTTGACGCCTTCCTTAGTGTCAACCTCAACATCATTGTTCATCTCTAAGGCCGACTTGAGGTCTACTCGTATCTTCGAGAACATCTCCTTCAAACTACTGCTAGATTTGCTCTTCTTAAAGTCGGATTTAATCCTTTTCAAGCTCGCACAACCAAGTGTCTGAATCGCGGCATCAACAGTCTGTATGACATTTGCACAGTTGCACTTGCAACAACCAATGGTCTTGGTCGAGGAATCAACTGCTTTCGAAACAGTTTGTATGCCAGTTGTTGCAGTTTCTACTGCTTCGGTTTGAGTAGAATTGTCGGTGAAACCTGGAGTGACTTGTTGGCCAGTGGCACTTTCTCCAAGTTGTAATCCCTGAGGTCTAGGAGCCATCTTCACGTTCGATGTAATAGCAGAAATGTAGCAAGCAGCTGGTTACCTGAAAATAAAAATACCTTGTCAAATCAAACATTCAAAACAGGCAATAATATATGCATTATGATGAACTGTCATCAATACCTGAATGAAACAACTTTCATTCCATTTCATTTCACTTGAATTCAAACCTAAAAAGAAATTGTCACGGTTTATTCCAGGGCTCTCCAACCTAAGGCCCGCGGGCCACATCCGGCCCGCGGATGGATTTTGTCTGGCCCGCCGAGAGTTATTGCTACAGATTTTTAAAAATATATATTTATACACATTTTTGACAACAACTGTGAGTTCAATACTCTTCTCTTATTAGCGACTCCATCATTTTATTAAGTGTAAAATTAGCTGTAAACAAGCAGCGGTCAACCATTGCGAGATATTAGCAAATGGTCTGCACGGACTGCACATGTCCCTGTTTGAACGCTACAAAGAAGGTAACCTACTTCCATTTTAAAGTACTCTACCAGAAAAAGACTTGAAAAATATAAAAAACCATGCTCGAGCTATGTTTTCTCTTTTTGGATCTACCTACAAGTGTGAGCAAACATTTTCAAAAATGAAGTTTGTTAAATTCAAATACTTTCTTGTCAGATGAACATTTGAAAACAATTTAAATGATCGGAACCACAAAGTTTGATCCTAAATGGGCGGACAATTCAAGTGGAAAACAAATTCTCACTAAAAATGAGTTATCTTTTAGCATGGTAACTTTTTATAAATTCATGCATTGTCAAGTTTACTTATGAGCTTTTTACACTCAATAAATTGGACTTTGTATTCAAATGAAATTAATTGGTTTGTTTCTTCCAACTTGAACATTACTTAAAACCCCTCATATTATATAATAATTGTACACCCCCCAAATCCCCCGTAGTGTGTGCCCCCACAAGTCAAATTCCACGTACATCCTTGTTATTGGCCCTCTTAGCCACCCAACAATTAACAATAGTCCAGTCAAAAGGTCGTTTTTCAGGAAACAGCCCCGAAAGAATTTTTCTCGACGGTTCTATATGTATTTTGGGGCGCTGGATTCGAGTCTGAAATTTGCTGACACGCCAGAGGGCGGCTTCACCCCCAAAATTTTGGACTTTTTTCAATTTTCCCATTTTATCTCGTGAACCTTGAGTTTCTCAAGAAAAATCATACGCGACAAAATTTAAAAGAATAAGATTTCCAAAAAAATGAGTGGTCGCGCAGGGTTCTACCATTTTTGGTTCCGGAGCTACGAAGTTTCCAAAAAGGGGTATTTTTTAAGGGGGTTTCAAAATTATGCAAACCTACCACTTCTACCCTATACAACATGGATATTTTTCTAGTATAGATAAAATCCCACACATCACGTGAAAGAACAATTCATTATGAACAGGATTCCTTAGGAATTTTCGAATTCAGTAGTGGGGGGAGGGGGGATATACCCAAAAATAGAAAATCATGTCCTACAGCCAAAATACAAAATTTTCTTTATAATACCTTTTCAAGGCCTTCCCAACATAAAAATAAATATTTCGACTGAAATCATCTCACGCGGGTTATTTTTTATGAGAATCACCCGTTAGAAACATTAAATTTGAGTATTTCCTAGTGGGGGGTACGTCATAAGGATACGTCAAGGATCAAAACTTTGAACACTTATAACTTCTGACAGAGTGATCAGATCTCCTCGTACTACAGCTCATTCTTCTCAGCTCGTCAAGGTGGTTCAAAATCATGTATCATAATTGAGAATTGATGGAAAAATAGAAAAATCCACTTTTAGTGTATTTTAGCCCCTATTTAAATACACAGGAAAATGGCAAATTTCTATATTCAAAACTGTGTATCTCGGTAACCTAAAATGATAAAAAATAGTACTTGGTCTTGATTTAAAGAACAGAATCTCCTCTTTCATGTGAGGTAAATGAATTTTGTAAAAATATAATTGTGAGGTAAGATACGTTTGATTAAAAAAAAAGAAATTTGCGATATTTTCCTCTTTTTCACAGTCTTGACAGTTTTTCAATAATAAACAGTCATGCAAGATGGGTTTAAGGCAACGTAGCTCATAAAACATGTAATCGTCTTTCATTTGAGACCAATCGCAAGTTTCTATCATGTATCTTACTCGTTTAAGAGACTCTTGAATAACAGTAAAATCGCAGAAAAAATGAGAAAATGTAAAGGATCATTTTTTCAATTAGCTGTAACTTTTGAACGGTACTGAAATCAGGAAAACGATCCATGGGAGCGGAAAGAGGAGAAAATTCTCTACAACCTTGACTACATTTCGATTTTTTAACTGAAGTGTTTCACAAGATACGCAGCTTTAAATATGCGAAAAAATTTTGATACGTTAATCATTTCCACAGTCTCGTATATTCAAAGTTGCATATCTTGTGAAACACTTCAGTTAAAAAATCGAAAAAGTAGTCAAGGTTGTAGAGAATTTTCTCCTCTTTCCGCTCCCATGAATCGGTTTCCTGATTTGACTGGACTACAATGTGGCCCTTGGATAAAAAAGGTTGGAGACCCCTGGTTTATTCATTCAGAAATTTATTGAGCAAGTTTGCTGCACCATCATCAATATATTGAAAACTACTTATTTATTAAGCCTAGTAAATATTATGAACTATAACTTGTAACTGATAAATATTTATGCACTATATTATTCAAAAACTCATAAACATAAGATAAACTCATTAAGCTTGTTTAGTGAAGTTCATTTTTAAGAAATCGATAAGCTTTAAATAAATAATTAGAGCCTTATATGAATCAATTCAAACTTTTTCAATCCAACCCAAGTTTATCCTGTTATTAAGAACATAACAACAAAAGTAATAGTTCACAATGTAGCATGAATAGAATAGTAATAAAGAATTATAAAATGCAAAAGTGATATTTCAAAATGTAGCATGAATAAAGCATAGATGAAGAATTTTAAAATATCTCAATCTGCATAAATAATTTAGCATAAGAAAATGAATGAGGCGATACTACTATCACAGCTATCATTTCAGATATGCGATCATGGTCTAGTCAGCACTAGACTAGACCTTCACATTGATATTACTCGTTAACTGAACGACTACTGAAACAGTGGCCGGACATTCACATCAGTAATCCTCTACCATCATTGAGTTCAAGTTTCCGTTCCGTTTCGTTCAACGTCTTATACTCTTGAAATAACGCTAGCCTACTATACTACGTAAACTCTTTGAAAACTGGAACTAGCTAATAGAGGCTGATAAAGACCAAATCTCCTGAATGCTTGGTTGAAACCAAACTATGGAAAACATCATTTGGCTAGATTGATAATTACAAACAAACATTAGACTACAATAACGCTTATTAAAATCGATTTAAATAATCTTCAAGTTTTTGTAAAAACTAATATCAAAACTCTTTCAAACTGACAATAAAATATACGACTACAGACATTATGCTATACTTTAGCGTAAATAATTCAAATGCAAGAATAACTGATCAAAACTATCAAGCAACAGAGTTGAATACTGAAATTGACTAATCAAATAACCAATAAATTTAATTATCAAATAAATCATCAACTTTGATTCCGAACAAAATCAAACATTCCATGAACAGGTCATCGAATCTACGCCTTCATGCTCCGTGACCTTCAATAAGGTCATAAGAATACATTAATCAATACAAGACTTGGAATACAAAAAACGTAATGAAATACTGTACGTAATGAATCTACACACTAATATAAGCTGTTTTGTATTTAGAAGAACTTAACAAACATAGAATCAAGCTACTTCAATATAATCAAACTGGAACTTCAAATTCAAATGACAAACGTCAAAAATCATTAACCGTTAGCCGGTACCGTTACCGCTTACTTTACTTTTAAATAGAAAATAATTAAACTAGACTATCAAAATAACTAAATTTCAAATCAAACTGTATGAATTTATCAAAATCTCAACTAAACTTTCAGTTGTTAAAAATCATAACTAAAAAGATTCAGTTTATCAAAATCCTAACCAAAACAAAACGGGCTTATCAGAATCCTAACCATATCGATTAAAAGAAAGTTGAATGAAAGAAAAACAAATTTGGAAATTAAATTGGAATTATCTACTCACCACACAGTAGGCTTAGCTATCCGTTTATCCAGAAATGCACAAGAAACAAACCAGTTTCTATAGACTGAACAATTCACAGCACCGATATTCACCGAATTAAAATTTAATTTATATATACCAATAGAAATAGATTCCAATGTATCAAACAATTTACTAAATAATATTACTATTCAATCTTTATGATACACAAGCAAATTCAATTTGATGGTTTAAAATAATTTAGAAATTTGATAACCGTTTTGAGGAGCAAGAACACTTGTTCAGTCTCGGAAAGTTGGGAATCAACTGAACTCCGCTCGGAAATACCCACCGGTATTTATAGGCTCTACGGAAAATGTCCAAAAAAAAAGGCGGACAATACCAGAAATTGAGCAAAAATTCCTGTTCTCAGGTAAATTCAATATTGTTTTCTGATATCTACTAAAATTTCAGTTGAAGAAAGGAATGTCAAGTCTTTTCTAATGAAGAATAAAGAAATTTAATAAAATTGCAATTTAGATAGCTTTAAATTGGGATAGAAAGCAATTTGGAGGCATAACTGCCCGAAATGAGTTCATTAGGATCTTGTCATTTTCATGGTGTTTTACTCTGAAGATATATTTTTTATATTAGATGAATTTATTAATAATAATTGATTCCTTTTTACTGATTCTCTATCATTTTTAAGTTTTATTAGCTTTTAAAAATTAAGGAAATCCTTAGGCTGAGTTAGACCACGTGGCTACATAGTAGGCCTAACAGGATTCACGAATTGAAAAATCTGGTGTGGTACACTCACACAACTTTCCTTGCTCATATTTGAAACTACGATCTAACTTCTGTATATGTGTATATATAATTATTGTTTTCAGAGTACTTTTTCCTTAGAGTAAATTGTGAAATACGATTATTTTTTTAGTCGTAATTTTTTTAAAGTCGTCAAAACAGCTGTTCTACAGATGAAATATCTCGACTATGTGTTATTTTTATGAACTGCGCTACCTACCTACCTCATGCACGAGAAGGAGGTTACTACGTCATTTCTCAAGGATGGGGTGGACCCCCCATTAGTTTCCCAGAGAGGAGAATCATGCCAGTTGATAGAGCTGATAAAAGCTATCCATTTAAGAAATTTGAAGAAAATCGTTACAGCAGTTTTCGAGAAAACCGTGAAAAACATGGTTTTTTAGTGATTATCCGCCATTTTTCTCAAAAATATTACGGATCTCCTGCAATTTTCCCAGAGATGAGACTCATGGCAGTTGATAGGGCTTATAAATAGCTATCCATGGTATAAATTTGAAGGAAATCGTTAGAGCCGTTTTCGAGAAAACCGTGAAAAACATGGTTTTTTAGTGATTATCCGCCATTTTTCTCAAAAATATTACGGAACTCCTGCAATTTTCCCAGAAATGAGACTCATGTCAGTTGATAGGGCTTATAAATAGCTATTCATGGTGAATTTGAAGAAAATCGTTAGAGCTGTTTTCGAGAAAACCGTGAAAAACATGGTTTTTTAGTGATTATCCGCATTTTTCTCAAAAATATTACGGAACTCCTGCAATTTTCCCAGAAATGAGACTCATGTCAGTGATAGGGCTTATAAATAGCTATCCATGGTATAAATTTGAAGAAAATCGTTAGAGCCGTTTTCGAGAAAACCGTGAAAAACATGGTTTTTTAGGGATTATCCGCCATTTTTCAAAAATATTACGGAGCTCCTGCAATTTTCCCAGAAATGAGACTCATGTCAGTTGATAGGGCTCATAAATAGCTATCCATGGTATAAATTTAAAGAAAATCGTTAGAGCCGTTTTTGAGAAAATCGTGAAAAACAGGTTTTTTAGTAATTATCCGCCATTTTTCCACCATCTTGAATTGAATTTTATTGAATTTCTATTGTCGGGTCCTCTTGGTATAAGGACCTTAAGTTTAAAATTTCAAGTCAATCGGTTAATTAGGAATGGAGTTATCGTGTTCACAGACATACACACATACACACATACACACACACACACATAACACACACACACACAGACCAACACCCAAAAATCATGTTTTTGGACTTAGGGGACCTTGAAAACGTATAGAAACTTGAAATTGGGGTACCTTAATTTTTTTTTGGAAAGCAATACTTTCCTTACCTATGGTAGTAGGGCAAGGAAAGTAAAAAAGATTTAGTTACCTACTTAATAAATTCAATCAATGAGTTATAAAATTATATTAGTTTAAATCTATGAATCTGTAGGTTGAAAGCTTGCAACAGTTTAAAAGTTGAAAAACAATGTTCTATAAAATCTTGAATTTTTGTTTTATAAGCAAGTCATGGGCTGAGGTAGATCTTATTATTCCAGAACACGTGCGTTCATCGATTGAATACAAAATTAGTTTGAGCTAACGTAAATGAATTTACAGTATTCCATATAGATCTGAATTTGTTAGAGACATTCAATTTTGTAAATAGAAATAAGAATCGGTACTACTTGTTTATTCTTTAGATGCCTGCAATATTGTCTCATGGGTCTGTATGGGACTACGTATTTAAAGTTTACCATAAACTGAAGTGCGGTAGTAGGCTTATGCTTGAAGCTAAATGTTTTCAAAATCATAAGAAATCCTTATACATACAAATTTTTTGTTGACTGTAATTTTATGATATCGACCTTTAACTTCAAAATAGTAAAGAAAACTTGTGGCTGCATTAGCTGCAAATCTCAAAATAGCGTTAGTTCTATAGGCCGATTAGGCTGAACCTATTAGGTGTACATTCAAGTCTCGTGACAAATAAATTTAATTCACAATATAATCAATGAAACATATTTCAATTTGTGTCAAAAATGGTATTTTCATTTATCTATTTGTAAAATTCAGTATTACGCCAAATGCTTACCAATTTTCAAGTGTAGGCCATGTCTTAATTTACTGATGTTGGATTAATATAGGCCTACGCCTACAAGTATAAAATAATTGTTTAAAGTTTATTAAAAAAAATGTGTTTCAAAAAGAGTTTTTTCACATAAAATACATTTTCTCGATTGTTTCTGGTCTGGCCAGAGAATTCGAACTGTAGCGCCAAAATCCCAGACTGCAGTTCTGCCATAGCAGGCTTGTTTGCGCCAGCGCAGATCGTCCAGCTGTTTTGCCTTGTCATCCTAGTTTTTCAGTTAGTTTGGTTTCGTCAGTCGTTCTTGTCTGGTCACCCCGTTGTTGTGCGAGATCCATTTGTATTTTGTCATGTAATTTCGATCGGAAATTTCTTGTAAATGATTGTTGAGTGTTGTGTGTGTGAATATGAATATAACAGCGTAAATAGTGTTAAATTGAATTAATTTGAATCGGATTTGAATTTATAAAAATCCAGTTTGAGCTTTGTTCAAAACACAGTGCAGAGCCTGCAAGTTGAACGTGAAAAGGTGCCCAGAAGCGAGAACCTGTCTTTTTCCCCGATTTCATCCCACCCTGAACCTGATCAAAAACCTAATAAAGGCTTAAAAGGGCAAGTAGTCAAGATTGGATTAAATCTGGTGAGTTTTTTGCTCTTTTTTATTGTTCATTAATGCAGAGTTTAACTGTACAAATAACCTGGCTCAAATTGAAGATTAAATTTTGCCCCTTGTTTGTATTTGATTATTTGAATAGTAAATTACAGTCCTCTAGTAGCTCTAGCCTGAGCTTTGTTCAGAACATTTCTGGTCCACCAGGTCGTGATGAATTTAAATTGTAATTTGTTGATTAATTCACACGCATTGGATTTAAGCAGTTTCGTATTTGTCCAAGTTGGGCATGTTGAGAATGGTCTGATCTATGCTCAACTTAAGTTTGTTGTAGCCTTGTTCCAGAGCAAGGTTCTTGTCAATTTGTATTTGTCTGAATTAAATTTATTTCAGTTAATTGTAATTCTCCTGAACTAGGCTCCATTGTGCTCTTTTCGGGATTTTGTTTGTTGGAATTTGTATTGTCCATTTTGTTATACATGTTAGTGAAGGTTAATCACAGCATGATTTTGTTTGTTCAATCAACAAGTTATCGTTTGTTTGTGAGTTGTTGGAAGAACATATCTAATCATATGTTTTGTCTTCAGCAGTAACTTATCTTGTGAATTGATAATCAAAGTTTAACTTTGATAACTTACTAGTCGTGATTCTTCCTTCCATTTAGTTTTGAACTCATTCTTGTTTTATTGTCTGTTGTTTTGTATTGTCGGGGCTGAATTGTTTCGTGTATGAGTTCAAGATGGAGGAAAAATTACAGAAAAAAATCAGGGTTCATCGCGCTAAACTGGAACAATTGTATGCCAGATTGCAAAGGATTTATGAACTGTCTAAAAATGTCTCTGATCCAAAAGTGCTGAGCAATTTTTAGTGTGTATCCTCGGGTGTCTCAGACCATTTCGGATTATGAAAAGACCGAATTAGTGTTAATGAGTTGGAACTTGAGTTGAATAAAGATCATGTTGTAGCATTCAACGACTCACACCTAGATCTGTTCAGTATATTGAAGTAGCGGCTAACACTCTCAAACAGAAAGAGGCGACTGATGCTATTGCTCAATCTTCGACAGCTACAGCAGCTAGTGCACAGCCGGTTGTGTCTGAGTCGGTACTGCCTAAAATCGACCTTCCGAAATTTGATGGGAACCAGACTCAATGGTCGGTGTTTTATGAACTATTTAAGGCATTGGTACATGACAACAAGAGTTTGAACGATCAGCAGAAGGTCCAATATCTTGTAAGTAGACTTACTGGACAAGCAGCAATATTTGTCGTCATTGCCACCATTGGCTAACAATTATCAAATAATTTGGCAGGCATTATTGACCACTATACCGATCCACGGCGCAAGTCGATGCCTATTTCAAACAAATTTTTGAATTTCGTCCAATAAAATCAGAATCAAAGGCAGGTTGTATTGCGATTTTGGATGGATTTTGCAGTTCAATCAATGCAGTGAAGAGATTGCGACTCACTGATTTGTCAGACTCAATATTCCTCTATCATGGCTTGAGATTGCTGAAAGCGGAAGGAGTGAGAAGAAGGAGTAGAAAATAGTGAGAAACACAACAATTCTTGAAGATAATAATAGAAAGTGAGAGGAAACAGATAAT